>NW_025918264.1:0-19181 GCF_019202785.1 Penaeus chinensis | reverse complement strand
GAGGAGGAGGAAGAGGAGGAGGAGGAGGCGGAGGAAGAGGGGGGAGGGGAAAGAAGGAAGGAGGATTAGGAGGAAGTACAAGCGAAGAAGATTAAGAAAAAGAAGAAGAAGAAGGAGGAGGAGGAGGAGCAGGAATTTAAACTCACGGTCTCCCCCCATCTCTCCCGTACGATAAGGGCTGCCAAACCCTCTTCATAAAAAAAAAGATTATAATAAACGTTTCTTCTTTATTTCGCGGTTAGATTTATGGAGTGATTTCCTTAAATTTATAGCGATGGTCTCGAGGTGTGTATTTTGGCGAGGAAGGGGGGGGGGGGAGGAGGAGGAGACAGAGGAGATGATGAGGAAGAAGAGGAGGAGGTGAAGAAGGAAACGGAGGAGGATGAAAATGAGGGGAAGCTGAAATTGATGATGAGGAAGCGGAGTAGAATAAAAGGAAAAGGAAAATGAAGGAGAAGGAGGAGGAGGAGGAGGAGAAGGAGGAGGAGCAACCATCTACTTAGGATGATGCTCTTGTCTTGTCTGCGCCTTCCTCCCGGCTCCTGTCCCTCTCGCTAAATTTTCCTCTTTTTATCTAAGTCGTGGTGCAGTCCCCTCTTACCCCCTCGCCCCTTCCCCCCCCCCCCAAGAAAAAAGCGGAGAAAAAAATCAAAGCCTGTCACCCTCCCCTCTCCCTCTTACCCCCCCCCCCTTTCCCCGGCCACGCGTTCGAAGCAATTGTTCCAATGGATTCGAATTGAAGCCCTTTGCCGTGACCTCCTTGAGGCTCGCTGCTTGCTTGCTTGCTTGCTTGCTTGCTTGCTTGCTTGCGCGAGGCCTTCCCTCCTTCCCTCCCTCCCTCCTTCCTCTCTCTTCGTCCAGCCCTCCAGCTATCCTCCCAGCCTAATTCCCTCCATCTATCCTCCCTCCCAGCCTCGACCTATCCTCCCCCCCTCTCCTCCCTCCCCCTATTCATCTATCCCTTCCTCCCTTTTCCTCCCTCCCTGGCTCGATCTATCCTTCCCTCGTCCCGCCCTTCCTCTGACTATACATCTATCCTTTCCATCCCCACCTCCATCCAAGATGCAAAGAATGAGAGAGGGAAAGAGATGAGAGAGAAAGAGAGAGAAGAGAGAGAGAGAGAGAGAGAGAGAGAGAGAGAGAGAGAGGAGAGAGAGAGAGAGGAGAGAGAGAGAGAGAGAGAGAGAGAGAGAGAGAGAGAGAGAAGAGAGAGAGAGAGAGAGAGGAGAGAGAGAGAGAGAGAGAGAGAGAGAGAGAGAGAGAGAGAGAGAGAGAGAGAGAGAGAGAGAGAGAGAAGAGAGAGAGAGAGAGAGAGAGAGAGAGAGAGAGAGAGAGAGAGAGAGAGGTGGGGGGGGGGAGACGTACAGAGCGTAAGGGCGAATGACGAGGATGATAAAAGGGTTTACAAGACGAGGCCGGGGGTGGGAGGGAGGGGGGAGGGACGGGGGAGAGAGGGTGGGGGAAGGAGAGCGGGAGATGACAGGAGGGAGGAATAAGGGAGGGAACAGAGGGCGGGGAGAGGGAGAGGGGTGACAGGGAGGTACGGAGGAGGCAGAGGAGGGAAGGGACACATGGGGGAGGGAGGGGAGGGAAGGGACAGGCGGGGAGAGAGAGGGAGGGAGGGAGAGACGAGTCAGGGGCCAGGGGAAGGGGGCCTTTAACGAGTGCGAAGGCCTATAGGGAAGGCCAAGTGATTAACTCAAATTTTTGCATAGATTCGTTCCGCTTGGTTTGGAGGGCGAAAATGGGCGGGGGGGGGGGGGGAGGGGGGAGGGAGGGAGGAGGGAAAAGTGGATGTGTAATAGGGGATAAAGGAGGGACCGCGAAGAGGGGACAGGGAGGGAGGGAGGGTCAATGGGGAAGGTGAATGGAAGGGGATAAAGGGAGGGGAAGACAAGAGAGGTAAAGAGGGGAAGAGGGGAGGGAGAAGGAAGAGTGAAGGAGGAGGAAGAGAAGGACAAGAAGGAAGGAAGAGGGGGGGGGGGGGCTTCGCACGGCTGGGCATACTGCAAATGCCTCATGAATCGCACTGATTGGGCCCGCGGTTTTATCCTTTCGAGAATCGCGAATCATGGAAGAAATTGGAAGAAGAAGAAGAAACAAAAAGGTGAAGATGATTAGCGCGAAGAAGTAACGAAGAGAGAATAAAAGGATGAAAGAAAGGAGAGAGAAATAAGATGAATAACGATGAATTAGAAGAGAGAGAGAAAGAACGGGGAGAGAACAGGTGAACGAAACAGTAACCATAGTAACAGAGAGAAGAAAGCAAACAAATAATAGAAAATACAAGAATATGACGAAACAGGGAGAAGCGGAGACGAAAGAGAAAAGGAAGAAGAAGAAGACTCCAAAAAAATAAGGTATGTAGGGAACGAAGGGGTCTGTGAAGGTCGGTCCAGGAGGAGGAGGAGCAGGAGGAGGGAGAGGAAGGGGAGGGAGGGGGGAGAGGCGTCTCTGATCCAGTGGCACGCTGCCCTACTGCCCTCCCTCCACCCCTCTCCACCGCCCTTGCTCCTCCCTACTTCACCTACCTCGTCCCTCCCTCCCTCCCTCCCTCCTCCTCCCCTCCCTTCTCCTCCTCCTCCTCCTCCTTCTCCCTACACCTCAGCATCTACTCCTGTTCGTCCTGGATCCTCCTTCATCCCTTCCTTTTTTTCCTTCATCATCCTTCTTCTTCCTCTTCTTCCTCCTCTTCCTCCCTCCCACCCCCACCCCCACCCCCACCCCCCACCCCCACCCCCCCACCACCTCTATCGTCTTCTCCCTCATTTCCAGATCAACTAACCGACCAAGAGTGTCGTCTCTCGCTCCTCCTCCTCCTCCTCTTTTCTTCTTAAAAAGGGGGGAAGAAAGAAAGTGAAAAAAAGAAAAAGGGAGAGAAAAAGAACGAAAAAGAGAAAGAAAAAATAAAAGAAAGAAAAAGAGAAAGAGAAAGAGAAAAGGCGAAAGAGAAGGAGGAGAAGGAGGAGAAGGAGGAGGAATAGGAGTAGGAGGAGGAGGAAGAAGAGGGGAGGAGGAGGAGGAGAGGAGGAGGAGGAAGAAGAGGGGAGGAGGAGGAGGAGGAGGAGGAGGAGGAGGAGGAGGAGGAGGAGGAGGAGGGGAGGAGGAGGAGCCAGAGAAGTCACGGCAGACCAAACCCGGCGTCGCGAAGGAGCCATAATAAGCGGGAGACACAACACGTTCATCCGAAGCAAAACTGGCGATCAACACGGACGGAAAAAAATAATAATAAACTTTCCAGAATGAGCGAAAGGGGGAGAAAGGCGAGGCGAGAGAGATGGAGGAGGAGGAGGAGGAGAGAAGGATGGATAGATAGAGCTGAGAAGACGGAGACGAAGGGAGGAGAGAGAAAACACACCGAAAGCCTTCCCCTTCCCCTTCCCTTTCTCCCTTTCCCCTCCCTCCCTCTCCCTCTCTCCTTCCATCCGCGGCCGCCCTGAAGAGCCGGGGCGAGGGAGGGAGGGCGGGCGGGCGCAGAGGGAGGGAGGGGGGAGGAGGGACCCGACACCAGGGGCCAGTCGGAGGGCCATTGTGAACGGGGTTGGCCATTCTCCGGATTTTTAACCTCTGGTCCGGTTTGGGTCTCGCCACCCCTCCCCCACCCCCTTCTCCCCTCCCTCTTATTCTCTCTTATCTCTTTCCTTCCTTTCATTTTCTCTCCTCTCTTTCCTTCCTTCCTCTCCTTCTATTCTCTTCTATCCTCTTCTCTCTTTCCTTCCTTTCTTTCTTCTCTTCTCTTCTCTTCTCATATCTCTTTCCCCTCTTTTCTTATCTCCTTAAATCGTTTTCTTCTCTTCTATTCTCTCCTTCCTCTCTCTTCCTTTCCTTTCCTTCTCTTCTTCTCTTATCTCCCTTCTTACCGTTCATTTATTCTATATTCTCTTTTATCTCTCTTCTCTCTTCTTCCTTCTCTTCCCTATCAAACCAGAAGAAACTCAAGTAAAACTGAAAGAGAGAGAGAGAGAGAGAGAGAGAGAGAGAGAGAGAGAGAGAGAGAGAGAGAGAGAGAGAGAGAGAGAGAGAGAGAGAGAGAGAGAGAGAGAGACAGAGAGAAGAGAAAAACCCGAGAAATTAAAGAACAGACAAAACGGCGAAAGAAAGAGAGAAACAGAAACGAGAAGGAAGCTGCCTTGATTAAGACGCAATTCCAGAGAAGTCTTTGTGATGACTGATTTCAAGATGCTAGGCAGGGAGACGAAGGGGGGGGGGGGAGAGAAGGGAGAAAGGGCGTGTGGGGAGAGGGAGGAAGGGGGTGGGGGGAGAGGAGAAGGAAGGGGTAGGGGAAGAGAGGGGAGGAAAAGGTAGGGGAGCGGAGGGTAGGGAAGAAAGGGTAGGAGAGGAGAGGGGGAGGATAGGAGAGGGAGGGAGGGAGGCAGAGTGACGAGGGAGACAGGAGAAGGTGAGAGGGGTAAGGTGGAGGGAGGTGGGGGGGGGGAGGGTCAGTCCCATGAGGGTCATGGACCTCTCTTCTCGGCCGCATACGTCGTTTTGCGCGTCCGGAGCGGCAGCCCTCGCCAGCCTCCCTTCACAAGTCGCACGCGCTTGCATTACGTACACGCACACAACATCTCTTCACACACACACGTACATTCGCACACACACACGCTACCCCGCACTCTGGACGCAGCGAGAGAACAGGTAACAACTCGCAAATTACTCTCCGCTGATTATCTTTAATTATCTTTGCCAGGGCCTCTACACCCCCGTTGCCCCCCCCCCCCTCTCCCAAGGCGACACAACAGAACGGCGCCCACGTCAAAACAGGGAGTAAAAACCCCATTTAAATCCTATGAAAGACATTCTAGCTATACTCTCTCTCTCTCTCTCTCTCTCTCTCTCTCTCTCTCTCTCTCTCTCTCTCTCTCTCTCTCTCTCTTAACCTCTCCTACCCCTTTTATCTGCCTCTCTCTTGTCTCTCTCTGTATGTCTAAATCTGACTGTCCGTCTCTCCCTCTCTTCCCCTCTCTCCCTTCCTTTCCCCTCCCCATAACGCCCACCACTTTTTCCTCCCTCCCTCACACGCCCACCGTTCCAGCCACTCATTACCTCATTCCACACGCCCACCCACAATACCTCCCTCCCTCCCTCCCTCCCTCCCTGGACACAACCCCTCCTCCTACCCCTTCCTTTTCCTCCCTCCCTCTCCCTTTCTACACCACCCTTCCTTCCCTCTCCCTCCCTCCACCCTTCCTTCCTTCCTTCCCTCCCTCCCTCCCTCTCCCTCCACCCTTCCTTCCCTCCCTTCCCTCCCTCGCCCCAACACACCCACGTCCCCCGGGAGAGGCAGCAACACGCGAGAGCGAGGAGAGCCCTCCCGACGAGGTCTCCTGTTACCCTCTCCTTTAAGCGTCATGGCGAGTGTATGTTGTTTGTCTGTGGCCCGGCCCTTTGTGTGGCGAGAGGGGGTGGGGGTGTATGGGGGTGTGTGGGGGGGTGTGGGGATGTGTGGGGGTAGGGGTGATAATGATGATCGTAATAATAATAATCACGATAATGATAACAATAACAATGATGACTATAATAATAATAATAATAATATTAATAATAATAATTATAATAATACAAATTATGATAGAAATAATAATAAGAGCAAACAGCAAAAATATATTGATAAAGAAATTCACTACGAAAGAAGAGAGAGAGAGAGAGAGAGAGAGAGAGAGAGAGGAAGATGAGAAGCGAAGAGAGAGAGAGAGAGAGAGAGAAGAGGAGAGAGAAGAGAGAGAAGAGAGAGTGAGAAGAGAGAGAGAGAGGAGAGAGACGAGAAAGAGAGAGATGAGAGAGAAGAGAGAGGGGGGGGGGGGGGGGCAGAGAGAGAGAGAGAAGAGAGAGAGAGAGCGAGAGAGACGAGAGAGAGAGGGAGAGAGAAGAGAGAGATGAGAGAGAGAGAGAGAGAGAGAAGGGTGCCCAACCTTCATTAAATAATATGGAGCCACGGCCTACCCCCTCCACCCACCGTGCCCCAACCCTTAGACGCCCATTGACGGGCGCGCGGGCGGCAGGGGCGTGGAGAGAGAGAGAGAGAGAGAGAGAGAGAGAGAGAGAGAGAGAGAGAGAGGAGAGAGAGAGAGGAGAGAGAGAGAGAGAGAGAGAGAGAGAATGCGAAAGGGAAAACAAATCCGAAACGGAGAGACAGCAAGAGACAGAGAGAAATCCTGAGACAGAGAGAGACAGCGCGGAGACACGGGGGATACTGGAGGCTGAGACACATTCCTCGGGCGGAGAGCAAGTCATGGCGGGGAGAGAACATGACTCACTGTTGCCAAGTGAAGGTGAGAGAGTGAACTGAACCCGGGGAGAAAGAGAACAACACAGAGAGAACAGAGAACTTTCACTGACGCATTGTGGGAGACTCCGACGTTCACGCACGCTCACGCACACGCGCACACGGACACACACGCACGCTCGCACTTAAAAAACACATGCGCAAAAAAATAATCACACATACACACACACACACATACTCTCTGTTCCTCGCCCACACGGGTAGATATCCTGATAAACACAGACGCACACATGTGTACACGCACTTGTATGCGTACTCACACACACGCACACATCCGTAGACACAGATACATAAACAAATCCTTTTCATACATATGTAGCCACGCAAACCAACACACAAAAACACAAACACACACACAAACACACGCGGCCCCTTCTCACATAAAGCGTCAGATACTTTCACCCGCCTCTCCGTCTCTCATTCATTACTCACGCCCCGGACTCGTAACCTACTCACCTACTCACCCTCCGCCCTCGCCCTCGCCCGCCCACCGCCCCTGCATCAGACTCATCAAGGTTAATTGACCCACATTCACTCCCCCTCCTCCTCCTCCTCCTCTTCCCTCCCACCCCTCCCTCCCTCCCTCCCTCCACCTCTCTCTTACGCCAGGAACTATCATCTCCTCCCTTCCTCCCTCCCTCCCTCCCCTTCCTCCCTTCTTCCCTCCCCCTCCTCCCTCCCTGCCCCCTGTAAGCCTGAGGAAGCATCTCGTAAGCGCTTTTACTTTACACTTTTTTTTATATATTTTATTTACCTTATATTTTCCTTCAGTTGATTTTCTCTCTTGCTCATAAACATCCGGGTCTCGCACCTGTGCCTCACCCACAATCCAATCAATAAATATATAAAGAGAGAAAATAAAAATAAACTCGTTCGTAATAGGAAGAAGGAAAAACGGAGAAGAAGTAGAAGAAGAAGAAGAAGAAGAAGAAGTAGGAGGAGGAAGATGAGAAGAAGGAGGAGAAGAAGAAGAAAAGAAGATTACCAAACACATACAACCTTACCGCAGTGATAATGACGGGGGGGGGGGGGGGGGGCACCTTCCTGCGCACACACACACACACACGCGCGTATGCACACACATCTCACCTGCCAAAGAGGCCTATACGCACATAGACACGTACGCACAGACGGGAAGGAAAGAAGAAGGGAAACCGAATGGGGTGATTGTTTATACAGAAAAAGAGAGAGAAAGAGAAATAGGAAAAAAAGAGGAGAGAGAGAGAAATAGAGAGAGTGAGAGAGACAAAGGGAATAAGAGAGAGAGAGACAAAGAGACCGAGAGAGAAAGAGAAAGAGAAAAAAAGAGGAGAGAGAGAGAAATAGAGAGAGTGAGAGAGACAAAAGGAATAAGAGAGAGAGAGACAAAGAGACCGAGGGAGAAAGAAAGAGGAAGATCGAGAAAGAGAGAGAGTGAGAGAGCGAAAGAGAGCAGAGGCGTAGCCACAAGGTCGACCCACCGCAGCGTCGAGCGCCCAAAAAGGTCGCCCTCGACTTCCGCCCACCGCCTTTGTCTCGGGCGGCACGGCCCTCCCACGCCCTCGCCTCGCCGCTGTTCATCGACTCCCCTCACTCGTTTCTCTCCGTCTCCTCCTCCTCCTCCTCTTCTGTTCTCCTTTTTCTTCTTCCTTTTCTTCCCTTCCACCCCTGCGTCATCATAATCTTGATCTGTTATAGTTATAATAATTTTCCTCTCTTGATCTTAGCTACTCCCTCCCCCTTCTAATTCGCCTCCCCCCACCTCCTCCTCCTCCATCTCCTACTCTTCCCTCTCTTCGTCCTCCTCCTCTCCCTCTCCCTTCTCTTTCTCCTCCTCCTCCTCCTCCCTCAGCTCCCCCGGAAGCATCCTGCCGAAGGGCTTTTGCGTCACAGAGCAAAAACTTACGCCAGAACCCCGCCTTCCCCCTCTCTCTCCCCTCCTTCTCCTCCCTTCCCGTTTTTCCCCTCCTCCTCTTTCTTCATCTCCCCTCCCGTTTTTCTCCTTCTTCCCTCTTCCTTCTTTTCCTCTCCCGTTTCCCCCTTCCTTCTCTCCTGTCCTCCATTCCCCCTTTCCTCCCACTTCCCCTTCGACCCGATTCCCTACACCTGATAGTCTTTTCTCTGCCGCGGTCATTTCCAGACGAAAAGGCAGGAAGAAATTCGCTACGAGAGACAGACACACACACAGTGAGAGAGAGAGAGAGAGAGAGAGAGAGAGAGAGAGAGAGAGAGAGAGAGAGAGAGAGAGAGAGAGAGATGGACAGATAGATAGAGAAACCCAGACGAACCGCATCCTCAAAAACCGAGCCGATTACCCGCGTCGCCTCACCTCGTCCCTCGCAATTACCCATTGCCGCGTGCCCATTAAGCCAACCCATTAAATAAGTGCGCGAAACAAATGACAGTCTGCCTGCGACCCCCCGACCTTCCTGAGAGAGAGAGAGAGAGAGAGAGAGAGAGAGAGAGAGAGAGAGAGAGAGAGAGAGAGAGAGAGAGAGAGAGAGAGAGAGAGAGAGAGAGAGTGTGTGTGTGCGTGTGTGTAAGTGCATGACTGTGCTTATGTGCGTACGTACTCACTCTCGTCTCTCTCCGCAGACATCCAAGCAACGCCTTACGACTACCACGAAGCCATTCTGCTTATCACTGGCCCTCACCTAAGCCCCCCCCTACCCCCTGGCCCCACCCTGGTCCCCCTCCCCATTATGCTTACGTCATCAGTGGGATTTGGGAAAGACCGAGAGGAACAATGAAGGAGGAGGATAGGATCTCACTGTAAATAGGAAGAGGAATAGAGATGATGAAGAGGGGAATGAGGAAGAGAAGGAGGAGGGGGAGGAAGAGGAGGGAAAAAAAAGAAGACGGAGAAGAGGGGAAGGAAGGGGTAAGCTGAAACGAGGAAGAAGAATAAGAGCAATTACAATACACGATTGTAAGAAGAAAAAAAGAAAAAAAAAAGAAAAAAAAATCACAATTACAAAAAAAAGATGAAAGAAATAACCCCTCCCCCCCCAAAAAAAAAAACAAAAAACAAAAAAAATCTCCCAAGAACCGTAATTTTCTCGAAAGGAAAGTCAACTCCCCCCCCCCCCCCACACTCTCTCCTTCCGGCTCGATGAGAATCCCACACGAACGCACGTATCGAGGGGGGGGGGGGGGGAAGGGGGTATGGAAGATGACGGGGGAGGGAGGGGGGGGAGGGGGTGACACGGCTCCTGGATCACATTAAGCCACGGAGGATCGGAGGTAATCCACACGAAAGGAGGGAAAGAGGGAGAGGAAGAGGGATAGATGGATGGATGGATTGACGTGGAGGAGGAGGAGAAAGAGGAGGGAGGAGGAGGAGGAGGAGGAGGAGGAGGAGGAGGAGGAGGAGGAGGAGGGGGGAGGAGGAGGAGGAGGAGGAGGAGGAGGGGGAGGAGGAGGAGGAGGATGGGGAGGGGGGAAGAGAAGGGGGAGGAGGAGGAGGAGGAGGAAGAAGAGGACGAAGCAGAAAAAAACATAGAAGGATGGAAGAAGTGCTACAAGAAATAAGGGAGAAGGAAGGGATGAAAGAAGAAAGAAGGCCAACGGGAAAACCCCCAAAGCCTATTAACGCAGAAAAGAAGAAAAGGAGAAGAAGAAGAAGAAAAGGAGAGAGAATGTCTCGTATCTTGGCGTCGTGAAGATGGCTGATGAGAGCTCTAAGGCCCGAGAATGACACACTATCATGTTACTTGGTGAGTCACACGTCCTGCCATTCTCTCTCTTTCGCTGTTTATCTTTCTCTCTCCTCTCTATCTCCTCTCTCTCTCTGTTTATCTTTCTCTTTTCTCTATCTCCTCTCCCTCCCTTTCTGTTTATCTTTCTCTTCTCTTCATGTCTTCTCAGTTGTATGCATTTATGTATACATATATGTACATAAAATTCTATGAAAAAGACAACAACAACAATCATTATAACCAACCCTCCCCCCAAAAAATAAACAAATAAATAAATAAAAGCAAAGAAAACAAAAACATTAAGGAGTCACATCCAGTCTCCAGTAATCTCTACCTTTTTCCCTCTCAGCACCTTGCCTACCTGAGCCTCTCTTATTGAATTATTGCTTATGGTCACAGAACAACTCTCTCACGCGGCGCTCCCCGTGATGGACGCGTTTATTATGTTAAGCGACCGATTTTATCTACGCGGAAATTACTCTCCTCTCTAGTGAACGCTCGAGTCCAAGGCTACAAGAAATATAGTATGAAAAATATAGGCTGTGGAAAGATGGGGGGGGAGGGAAGGAGGGAGGAAGGGAGGGAGGGAGAGAGAGAGAGAGAAAGTGAGAGATAAAAACAGAGACAGAGATAAAGAAAGAGCAAAACAAAAAGACAGAAAGCACGACGAAAAAAACAAAAAAAATCGAAGGAGTTGAACTCGTGAGAAAAAATGTGAACCCTCGCAAAACTCCGGGTTCTGTACCAGCATACGTCACAGGCTCCGCCATAGCTGTTAGCGCAAGCCATTCTGTCTCACACAATAGTTCCTTCAACCGCACGCACTCACACGCACTCACACACAAACATACTGCGTGTGAGAAAACAGAACTGGTAAAATTACAACGATAAATCATAGTAGTAATGAGTGTTATTAGACAAGGAGAGGGAGAAGGAGAGAGAAGAAGAGGAAGAGGAAGATCAAGAGGGAGAGAGAGAGAGAAAAGAAATAAAGGAGAGAGAGGAACAGAAACAAATGCAAAGGACGAGAGAAAATTGCGATGACTCCTTGAATAAGCTCGTCATGCAGCGGAATGCCCCATGAAAGGGCCATGACACCCGAGGGGTCACCCCATGTGCCGGGTGATGCGCCGCGAACGATCAGTGTCATGGGCCCGAGGGAGGCGGAGAGTCTTGGCGGGAAAACTGCCTATGGCGTGACATTTTGGCGGGAAACTGCCTCCGACGTGACATTTTTTTGGCGGGAAAATGCCTCCGGCGTGACTTTTTAGGCGGGAAAACTGCCTCCGACGTGACAATTTTGGCGGGAAAACTGCCACTGACCTGACATAAACATACAAATCAAAAATCTAGTCTGAATGTCATAACAATAAAAATGACAACTATTTCAATACGCAAAATTTCACCCTCATCCCCCTAAAATAAATACATAAATAAATAAATAAATTGAAGAAAAAAAAAAAAAACCAAACTCACACACTCGCCTAAAACTTCCCACGCCCACGGTAAGGAGATTCCGCCCCTTCGACCATCCCTGACCGCCCGCCCCCCCCCCCCTACCCCCCACCCCAACACACGCCCACTCCCTCGCTCACAATCCCAAGAACCGCCCACAATTGGCATCTAGAAAGGAAGAAGACTTTGGTCGTAAATTTCTGATAAAAAAAAAAAAAAAATGATATAAGGGTTGTCCTCGCTCTTTCACTCTGTAAATCAAGGTTTGGTGACGTGCGTGCGTGCGTGCGTGCGTGCGTGCGTGCGTGTGTGTGTGTGTGTGTGTGTGTGTGTGAGTATGTATGTAAGCAAGTATGTATGCAATCAAGCATGTACGTATCTATGTATGTATGTGTGTGTGTGTGTAAGTGTACGTCTCGTGCGTGCGTGCGAGGGAGATCCTTTGAGATAGGCCTATCAGAGATTACACAGGGTTATGGGTTCTTTCTCCCGGGAAAGTTTTACCATCCGAGTCTCAAAAAAAAAGCCTGGTGGTAAATCGATAAAAAATTAAACGGGGTAAACAGATACGTAATAATTAAGACGATTTAGATGGTAGATAGACAGACGTTAGCAAACGTGATGAAGATAGATGTTTAAATTGGTTCATGTTCTGCCTACGTGCTTATTCATTCTTAATTCTTTCTCTTGCCTTCCCTCTCTTCCCCCAACCTAGTGAAATATTTTCTCTTTCTCTTTTCTCTTCTCTTTCCATTCCCTCTCTTTCTCTCTTTTTCTCATTCCATCAAATCTATTGACGTCTGCATCTCCGGCGACCTTGTACTGTACATCATCTTAATTAACCACAAAGACTGCCCTGCATCTCTTAAGATAACTGCCTCTTCAGGCGGCTAGATTGACGCAGATAGTATCAAAGGAGACCGCGTTTATAAAAAGAAAGGAAAAAAAAAGTTATCTCTTGTCATAAACTTATACGAACAGGTTGGGAGACAAATGAATGCCGGAGATAATTAATAACGTAATGCGGTTCAATAAACAAAATATCTTTAATAAAAACCCTGCCTATTGCCAAAGTGAACCGTCTCTGTACCTTAGAAATGAATGGAAAAGAACATAAACACATTACAAACGTTCCCTAATAAGAAAAGAGAAAAAAAAAAAAAAATACGTTCGTACCCAACCACCATCGTCCGCCATTACATACCGTATCCCTAAGATGCCGACAATGCCAACTTCTTCTTTTTTTCTTACCTCGTTCCTCATTCCTGATCATTATTTTCTTCCCTTCATTCTTCATTCTCTCTCTTTCTCACGCACACACACATTATACTTTTACTTTCGGCGCGATAGGCCTATAACTAAGCACCGGCGAGCGAGTGTTACCTGGTGATAGGCTCGTGGTCCGCAGGGTCACTGTGCCCGCCCCTTCCCCCTACCCGTCTCCCCCCCGCCCTCCCCTTTATACCCATATGCCCCTTCCCCCTTCCCCTACCCCTCTCCCTTTCCCCCCTCCCCTTTACACTCATATGCCCCGCCCTCTGTGCTCTTCGGGACAGTAGGAAGAGGAAGAGGAGGCGGAGGAGAAGGGATACGAGAATAAAGGAGAATGGAGAAAATACAGGGTAAGTAAGAGGGGATTGAAAGTTGAAGACTCGACGAGGAAGGAATGAAGAGAAGAGAGAGAAAAAATCTCAGAGAAGCAGGGAAAAAGAAAACAAGAAAAAAAAATAAGAAAGAGGGGTAAAGAAGAGAAGAGGAAGAGGCGGAGATAGAACAGACGGAGGAGGTGGAGGACGTGGAGGACGTGGAGGACGAGGAGGAGGACGAGGAGGAGGAGGAGGAGGAGGAGGAGGAGGGGAGGAGGATAAGGATAAGGAGGAGGGTAAAGTATGCGCACAGGGCATTTGTGTCGGTGGTTCTTCGCCTTTGAGGGCATTCCAGGTTTTTATTTATGAACCTTTATTATCATATTGGCGAGCACATCTACTGGTGGTTATCGCATACTGATCTCTTCCCTTATGCGTGAAGTACATTTCCTCGAAAAGGTGGTGAAGAGCTGTTAAATGTATGCGCATATGCGTGTATGTGCCGGTATGTGTGTGCGCGTACTTACGTGTATGTATGTGTGTGCGCACATAGAGAGAAAGACCTTTGTTGTGGCTTTGTTGTGAGGCGCACTAAGGTCACACGCGGATAAGATCTTCGGGGAATCTTACAAGCAGACATTCGTCGCATTTTCTCATTACGCTGTGAAAAAGGTGGAAAGGAGGGAGAGGGAGAGGGAGAGAGAGAGAGAGAGAGAGAGAGAGAGAGAGAGAGAGAGAGAGAGAGAGAGAGAGAGAGAGAGAGAGAGAGAGAGAGAGAGAGAGAGAGAGAGAGGCAGGTGGGGGGGGAAAAGATGGAGAGAGAGAGAGATTAGGAAAGAGAGAAAGAGGAAGCACATGCAGAGAAAGATAGGAACAGATATGAATTAGATCTCCCCCTCCCCACCCCCTCACTACCCCACTACCCCCACTAACCATCCCCCTCTCCCCTTCCCCCTTCCCCCTCCCCTGAACATAAATTCATCCCAGCTGACACATGTCTTGTCAACCTCGACGCAAGACAGGACTCGTCGACACCGTCATTGCTAATCTCCCTTTCTCCCTTATTTCTCATCTTGAATCATCTCCCTCTGCCCTTCTCCCTCCCACTCTTATTTTCCCATTAAATCATCGTCCCTTTATTTCACTTTCCCTCCCTTATTTACCCCCTTCTTCCCTCCCTCCCTTCCTCCCTTATTTCCCCCTTGACTCATCACCCCCTCCCTCCCCCCCCCCCCCAATCGCGACGTCAGCCCCACGGAAAGAGTGACGCGGCAGGAAGTCTGTCACCTTTGCATTGGGGAGACTGACAGCTGGCAGTGAGAGCAGGGCATTCCGCTGTCTCTCCCACGGCTACTGCTTCTGCTTTCTGCTTTGCCCCGTGTCTTTTGGGTCACCTCTCGCTTCTCTCTCTCTCTCTCTCTCTCTCTCTCTCTCTCTCTCTCTCTCTCTCTCTCTCTCTCTCTCTCTCTCTCTCTCTCTCTCTCTCTCTCTCTTTCTCTCTCTCTGTCTCTCTCCTCTTCCTCCTCCTTTTTCTTGCTTGTTTCTTATTCCCCTCCTTCCTCCCATCTCTTTCCTCCTCCGCCCATCTTGCCTCCTCTCCTTTAGCGTCTTCTTCCCTGTCACCTTCTCACCTTAATCTCATTTGTTGGCTTGCTGGAGGGGGGGGGGGGGGTGCCAGACACACGAACGCCATAATCATAAAGGAAATAGAACACGAGTGAAGGAGACAAAAACGTGAGGCGGAAAACACAGGGATAAGAAGGAGGAAGACAGCAGTCAGCAAGACAAGGGGGCGAAGAAGACGGGCGAAGAGGAAGGGAAAGAAGGAGGAAGCAGGAGAGGAAAGAGCAGTGCTGACGCGCGTCGGCTGGCCTTGCATGGGCCCGCTCACACACCCCGCCGCCGCCGCCGTCGCCGCCGCAGAGGCGGGGGTCACGCGGGGTCAGGCGCAATGTTGCAACATTCTCCTTTTTAAATGGCCAGATCCGTCGACCCAGCACCCCGTGCACACGCTCGCGCGCGCAGGCCGAGGTCCAGTGCACGTGTTCCCTTCGACGCACCTTCGGGGCGAGGGCGGCGCGGGAGCGGCCCCTGGGTGCCCGGGGGAGGGAGGGCGAGGGGGAATGCCACTGGCGAGGGGGGCACGGACGGACGAAGGGACAGACAGACATAGAGAAGAAAACAAGAGACACAAACAAAATTCCTCAAAAATAAAAAACAAAAAAGGGGACAACCCAACAGAAAAAAAACATAAGCAAAGAAAACAACAACTCAGGAGTACTCACCAGTAGCGCAGACTGTGATAAAAAACGTGGCGTGTTCGCGGACCATACGCATTTGAGCTTCGGGGAGCTTGAGCTGCAGCCGCGCGATGATCTGGTCCAGGAAGGCGTGCGGAGTGATGGCCGCCAAGTCCCACTTGAGCCGAGTCAGGACCAACAACTCCCATTTCTGGAGGAGGACCAAGGGAGAGACATTTAGGTGGGCTGGGAATGGGAATGGGAATGATAACTTGAATGACGGTAATGATCATAGTGATGATTGTAATAATAATAGTGATGATGGTGGTGATTGATCACAATGAGATTGATAATAATAATAACAACAGTAATATTAAAGAAATAATAAAAACAAAAATGGTGACAAAATTGCAAACAATGATAACACCAAAGATAGTAATAACAATAATGAAAAGGTTATAATATTCATAACGACAATCATACAAGATTAATAATACAACATGAAAATCAATAAAAAAACACAACAGAGAAAGAGAGAGGCAAGACAGACAGGCAAAAGAGAGAGAGAGAGAGAGAGAGAGAGAGAGAGAGAGAGAGAGAGAGAGAGAGAGAGAGAGAGAGAGAGAGAGAGAGAGAGAGAGAGAGAGACGAGGAGAGACATATGCAAAAAGGCCAATGAATCATGACGTGGGTTCAGGGACATCCGCTTTGGTGTCCCGTCTCACGCCCATAGATGGTAGGTAGATGGGCGGCTGGGCGGGCGAGGGCGGGGGAGGCGAAGGTGGAGGGGAGGCGTGGGGTAAGGGCGTGCGGGGAAGGGGGGGGGGTAAATAAAAATAACGAATAAACGTAAGAGAGAGAAGAGAAGGGTTCTGAGGATAACGGAAAAGGTAGATAGATGAAGAAGGAAGAGAGAGCGAAAGAAACAGAGAAAAAAGAAAGATAGATAGATATAGGAGAAAGACAGACAGATTAATAGAGACAAAGAAGGGAGGGTGGGTAGGAGGGAAGGAGAGAGAGAGAGAGAGAGAGAGAGAGAGAGAGAGAGAGAGAGAGAGAGAGAGAGAGAGAGAGAGAGAGAGAGAGAGAGAGAGAGAGAGGGAGAGAGAGAGAGAGAGAGAGGAGCATCTATAATCACACAGGGTCAGTCATCCATCCGTTCACAGGCTGCCTCTGTCGCCGCCTCGTCCGGTGGCTGTGTGAAGCTCGACCTCAGTAAAAGGAATCCCATCAGCACACAAACAAACACACAAACGAAGAAACAAACACAAACACACATACAGACAGCCGGACGAAAAGAAATACAGACAGGGACAAACACATACACATACAAACACAGACAGACAGACACATACATACATCCTTACATTCATACATACACACACACACACACACACACACACACACACACACACACACACACACACACACACACACACACACACACACACAAGGAGCTCTCCAACCCCCTCCCCCCTCCTCCTCTCCCCATCTCCCGAGGAGACCCTGACGAAGGTGACGGTCCTAAGCTAGGATGGGCGTCTATGGGCATCTCTTTAAACAAGGATGGGCGTCTCTTTAAGCAAGGATTGGGCGTCCTACTGCGCAAAGATGGACGTCGCGGTAAGCAAGGATACGCGTCCTTGTGAATAACGATGTGAGAGCATGATGACGTCACACACAACGAATTACATTATACATGAATGGAGAATCCATCTCCATTTCTTATTTTTAGACGGCTTGCGAGATCATTTCCTATCTTCTTACACTTTTCGTTGACAAGAAAACTGCAATCTCTCTGAGAGAGAGAGAGAGAGAGAGAGAGAGAGAGAGAGAGAGAGAGAGAGAGAGAGAGAGAGAGAGAGAGAGAGAGAGAGAGAGAGAGAGAGAGAGAGACAGACATAAAAAGAGAGCGAGCGAGCGAGGGGGCCAAGTGCAGCGTGGCCGCCCGGCGCAGCGACGATGGCGGAACGAGGGCGCTCTCCCACGCCCCGCCTGCCCGTCTCTTCTCACGGCTCTTCCTTCTCTCTCTTCTTTCATTCGGTGTATCTTCTTCAAAGTTATTTTCTCTGTTTTTTTAATAACATTTGACGTCTAACTAGCTTGTAATTACGCTAGTGTACTCTGTCGCTCTGGCGGAAAAGTTTAGAAAACCGATGCACGAGCCGGAAATAAACGTCCTCCCACAAGGACGATGGAATAATTAACGAGTGCTAATTGGACGCAATGCATAATTGCTACCTTTCGCTGCCAAGCAATCAGCCTTCATGATGCGCTCCCCTTTTTCCTTGCAACCCGACACGTGCAGCTGCAACTTCTTGCATCTCTAATCAACGCCCTCGCATCTCTAAAACGTTACCTGGATTTAGGGAACGTCTAAAAAAACACCCGTGAAAACAAAACAACAAGGAATAAATGAAAACAACAGCAACAACAACAACAAGGAGAACCACAGCAAAACAAGAAAGAAAGAAAGAAAGAAAACAAGAAAGAAAGAAAGAAAGAAGGAAAGAAAGAAAGGAAGAAAGGAAGAAAGGACAGGGAGTGGACGCCGGAGGAAGTATTGCCCGGCTGCAGGATACGAGCGGGAGCTGCCATCGACGACCCATACTCCGCCATCCATCACGATCCACATACGACTGTCACGTGACGTCACGCTCGAGGGGGAGGAGGGGCAACGGAGGAGGGAGAAGGGGAGGGGACAGGGTGTGGAGGGGCACAGGAGGAAGGAAAAGGGGCGAGGTAGCGAGAGAGAGAGAGAGAGAGAGAGAGAGAGAGAGAGAGAGAGAGAGAGAGAGAGAGAGAGAGAGAGAGAGAGAGAGAGAGAGAAAGAAAGAGAAAGAGAGGGAGAGAGGGAAAAAATAGATAGATAGATAGATAGACATACAGGGAGGATAGGGAGACAGGCAGAGAGAAACTCTGATAATGAGATGGTCATTGGATTAGAGAACTAGCTTGAAACGGCACAACGAAACATCTCAAGGACGTTATGTTATAGCGTATGCAAATGAGGGCGTCTTCCTGTGGTGAGTGTAGTCCGTCCTGTTCTGCTTCTTTGTCTATTTCTATGTTTTTCTCTTCCTAACCCCTTCTATCTTTCTCTTCCTATCTCTCGCTCTCTCTCTCTCTCTCTTCCTCCGAGTATTCCCCCCCCCTTTTTTTTCTTTTTCTCCTCCTTTCCTCCCCCCCTACCTCCCTCTACCTCCTTATCCTCCTCCTCCTCCACATCCGTCAGTCGCCACGATGACAGTCAGAGGTTGACGTCCGCGTGAAGGAATGAATGAGCTTAAATCCATGACATTTCCAACTTCTCTTTCCTCCCCTGACCCCCTTCCTCCCTCCCCCTGAACCCCTCCTTCTTCTCCCCCTTGGCACCCCCCCCCCCCCTCCCTGATCCTTGCTGATCCTTCCCTGCTTCGATCGACACGGAAGAAGGAGAGTGATAGAGGTAGACGGGAAGGAAGGAAAAAGAGAAGGAGGAGAGAAGAGAGAGAGAGAGGGGAAGAGAGAGAGAAGAGAGAGAATTGGGGTGAGAGAGAGGAAGGAGAGAAGAGAGAGAGATGCGAAGGAGAGAAGAGGGAAGGAGAGAGAGAGAGAGAGAGATGATGGCCTGGGATGAGATGATATGAGATGAGATGAGATAAGGCGAGTTGAGATGAAATGAGATAGAAAGATGACGAGGACAAGTGCCATAAAAGCCTATCTTAATTTATTACGATCTCACATAAACACACACACACTCCTACGGCCTTCCTTTCTAACAAAACGAACGATAATAAAAAAGATAAATAAAAAAAACAAAGGAGGGACGGAATACATGGCTGGGTAAATGTCTCCTTAGTGGTTTCGCGACGTCGCAGGTCGTGACTTCAGTTAAAGGTGTTTCTTCACTTGCCTCAACCATCTCATCTCTGTCTGTCTGTCTCTCTCCTCTCTT
>NW_025918263.1:0-5000 GCF_019202785.1 Penaeus chinensis | reverse complement strand
TAGTACAGGAGGTAAGGGAGAGGGGGTTAGCGTGTGGGGGGAGGGAGGGATAAGGGGAAATGAGAAAGAGGGGAGTGGTGGGTTGAGTGTTGGGGTACAAGGGAGAGGGAAGTTTGTGGTGGGGGTGCTGGAAGAGGGATGGGAATGTGAAGGGGGTAAAGGGGATTGAGAGAGAGGGGAAGCTCTGAGGGGAGAGGGAAGGCTGTGGGGAGGAGATAGGAAGGAACACTCAACTGTATAATGAGGAGTGAGGGGTCAGGGGGTGTAGTGGGGAAAGGGGAAAGGGGAAGTTGGGGTTAAAGAAGAGTGAGGGAGAAGGGATCAAGGGAATAGGGTGAGAGGAAGAGGATGAGTGCGTGTGTATGCGTGCGTGCGTGTATGTGTGTGTATGAACCCTATTCATATTGACAAATGTAGAAAAGAAGAAGAAGAAGAAGAAGAAGAAGAAGATAAAGATGATGATGATGATGACGAAGAAGAAGAAGAAAAAAAAAGAAAAAAAGAGTAAAAAGAAAAAAAATGACGAAGGAGAAGGAGAAGGAAGAGGAGGAATGAAATGAATGAAAATAAAATATCTTGTACCGTGAAGACATTCATTCTCCTTCATGCCTTTTTATATTACAAGTGTGTGTGCATCTATGATTACAACTTGTTTCAAAAAAGGGAACTTCTGGCCTAAGGAATCGCATACATTTTCCGGATTATTACTTTCCTCATTACTGATATTGGTATGATTAACATTATTATTATTATCATGGGTGTTCTTGTTGATTGCTTTTGTTTCCGTTGTTGTTGTTGTTATGGTTATGGTTATTGTTATTTCATAATAACGTTCATCTTCCGTTTTTTTTTGTTTTTTTGTTTTTGTTTTTGTTTTCTCCGGTGATTAAGTTTTTTTCTTTTCTTTTCTTTTCTTTTCTCTCCCTGTTCTTTGCTTTGAGGGAGAGGGGAAGGGGGTCAGGGGAGGGGAAGGGGGGGAGGGGGGGAGGAGGGTGTTAGCGATGCTTTTTCCTTTTCTCTTCTTCTATTCCTGTTCTCCTTTTTATTGTTTTTATTTTTCCTCTTATCCTTCTGTTTCCTTCCTTTTTTTTTTTTTTCTTTCTTTATATTCCTTTTTTTTCCCTTTTCTTTGCTTCGCTTTTCTTTGTTTATCATTTTACTTTTTATTTAATCTCCTTTCACCTTTTCTCACTGACCTTCTTTCTCTCCTTTCGCTCCATTTACTTACTAATTACTCAAATATGTAAATAAAAACACCTGCAATCAAATCTATCTATTTCTCAACCTATCTATCTCTCCATCTGTCTAATACTCTGTCTATCTATCCCTCCATCTGTCTAATACTCTGTCTATCTATCCCTCCATCTATCTAATACTCTCTCTATCTATCCCTCCATCTATCTAATACTCTGTCTATCCCTCCATCTATCTAATACTCTGTCTATCTATCCCTCCATCTATCTAATACTCTGTCTATCTATCCCTCCATCTCTCTAATACTCTGTCTATCTATCCCTCCATCTATCTAATACTCTATCTATCTATCCTTCCATCTATCTAATACTCTATCTATCTATCCCTCCATCTATCTAATACTCTGTCTATCCCTCCATCTATCTAATACTCTGTCTATCTATCTCTCCATCTATCTAATACTCTGTCTATCTATCCCTCCATTTATCTAATACTCTCTCTGCTATCCCTCCATCTATCTAATACTCTTCCATCTATACTTCTAATACTCTCTACTATCCTCATCATCTATACCTCTCTATCTCCCTCCCTCTATCTAATACTCTGTCTATCTATCCTCCATCTATCTAATATCTGTCTATCTACCCTCATCTTCTAATACTCTCTCTATCTATCCCTCCATCTCTCTAATAACCCTTCTTATCTAATATCGTATCCCTCCATCTATCTAATACTCTATCATCTTTTTCCCCCTCCAATCTCTCTATCTACTAACTCTGTCTATCTATCACCCTTACCTCCAATTCTCTATCTAATACCATTCCCCATTATCTAATTTTTCAATCTCTCTCACTAAATCTATCTATCATCCTCCATTATCTATTCTCTATCTATCCCTCCATCTATCTAATACTCTGTCTATCTATCCCTCCATCTATCTAATACTCTCTCTATCTATCCCTCCATCTATCTAATACTCTGTCTATCTATCCCTCCATCTATCTAATACTCTATCTATCCCTCCATCTATCTAATACTCTATCTGTCTATCAAATTATTCCATTTTCCTCCCCTTGCACAATATGCATGTAAGTTTACAAAGTGAAAATAAACTCATCGCGAAATGTTTGGATTAAGTGTTTTTGTTTATAATTCTTGACTTTGAAGAAGGAGGAGCTGGAACAGGAAAAGGAGGAAAATGTAGGAAGAGATAGAAAGAGGAAGAGAGGGGGGAAGAAGGAAGGGAGGTAAAAGAAGAGGAGGGGAGGGAAAGAAGGAGGGAAATAGAAGAGGAGGAGAGAGAAAGAAGGAGAGGAATCGAAGAGGAGGTGAGAGAAAGAAGGAGAGAGAGAGAGAGAGAAGTATAAAAGAAGGAAAGTGCAGAAAGAGAATAGAGGAGGAAGGTGAAGGGGGAAGAAAGAGGGAGGAAAGGGAAAGAGGAAGAACAAGAGAAAGATAAATAAGAGGGAAAAGAGGGGGTGGGGGGTTGGAGACGAAAGGAAACAAGACAGGAAGGAAGATTGGAAGGAAAGGTAAGAATGAGAGGAGGGATGAAGAGAAGGATAAAATAGGAAGATAGGAAGAGGGGAAAAAGGGAGGTGCTCAGAATGAGAAGAAATATAGGAGCAAGAAGAATGAAGAAAACTGCAAGGGAGAAACAGAGAGAAGAAGATGTAGAAGTAACGAAAAAGGGGAAGAAGAAGAGGAGAAACATCAAGAGAAATAAGGAATGAGTAAGAATCAGAAACAACGAAAGGAAATGAGTTGTAATAGGAGAAGAAGAAGAAGAAGAAGAAGAAGAAGATAATGATGATGATGATGACGAAGAAGAAGAAAAAGAAAAGAAAAGAAAAAAGTAGAAAAGAAAAAAAAATGACGAAGGAGAAGGAGATAAAGGAGAAGAAAGAGGAGGGAGAGGAGTAAGAAGAGGAAGAGGAGGTGGGGAGGAGGGTCAGGAGGATCAGGAAAAAAGAAAGGGAAGATCAGGAGGAGGTTATGCCACAGTGTGTTGACTCGCATCTTCATCTCACGAATAAACAAAGATGCTGGAGATGAAAACGGAAGTCAACAAGAGGTCAGGTTCTGCCGGTGGTGATCCTCTCCTGTTCATATTGCTCCCCCTCTGTCTGTCTGTGTGTCTGTCTGTCTGTCTGTCTGTCTGTCTGTCTGTCTGTCTGTCTGTCTGTCTGTCTGTCTGTCTGTCTGTTTGTCTGTCTGTCTGTCTGTGTCTGTCTGTGTGTCTGTCTGTCTGTGTGTCTGTCTGTCTGTCTGTCTGTCTGTCTGTCTGTGTGTCTGTCTGTCTGTCTGTCTGTCTGTCTGTCTGTCTGTCTGTTTGTCTGTCTGTCTGTCTGTCTGTTTGTCTGTCTGTCTGTCTGTCTGTCTGTGTGTCTGTCTGTCTGTCTGTCTGTCTGTGTGTCTGTCTGTCTGTCTGTCTGTGTGTCTGTCTGTCTGTCTGTCTGTCTGTCTGTTTGTCTGTCTGTCTGTCAATCCGTCTGTCTGTCTGTCTGTCTGTCTGTCTGTCTGTCTGTCTGTCCGTATGTCCGGCTGTCTGTCTGTCTGTCTGTCTGTCTGTTTGTCAGTCAGTCAGTCTGTCTGTCTGTCTGTTTGTCAGTCAGTCAGTCTGTCTGTCTGTCTGTTTGTCTGTGTATGTGTGTGAGTGTGTGTGTGCGTGTTGTATGTATGTATGTAAGTACTGTACTATGTTTGCATGTATATAATAGAAAGATAAGTAGACAAATGAATGATAAATACACTGACCGGCAGATGTAGCGGTAGATGTAGATAGATAGATAGATATATTAGTAGACAGATAGATAGACAGACAGAAAGAAAGAAAGACAGAGAGACAAACAAACAGACAGAAAGAAATACAAACATTTAAACAAATAGATAGAAATAAAGAAATACACAAATAAGCAAATAACCTGGTATATGTACATGTACGCATGTACGTAAAACAAGAGAACGTGTACACCGCCGTATTTATAGTCCCCGCCCAGAGCAGCATTAATCAAGGGCCTGATAACATCTCGGCGCAGGTGTTCAGTCTGTGGGTTTGATTTAGTGTAAATATTGATAGTGTAAATCACGTGATATTTACGACATCATTTATAATCAAGTTCTCTTATCTGCGCGTTCGGTTGGACACACGGGAACACCCGGATGTACGTGCGTGCTTTGGGAGAGGGAGGGAAGGGGAGGGAGGGAGGGAGGGAGGGAGGGAGGGAGGGAGGGAGGGAGGGAGGGAGGGAGGAGGGAGGGAGGGAGGGAGGAGGGAGGGAGGAAGGAGGGAAGGAAGAGGAGGGAGGAGGGAGGAGGGAAGGAGGTTGGGAAAGAGAGAGGGAAAGAGGGAGGGAGGAGAGAGAGGGGGAGGGAGAGAAGGAGAGAGAAGGGAGGAACGGATTAGGAAGGTAGGAGGGAGAGAGAGTGAAAGGGAGGAGAGAAGGAAAGAGAAAGGAAAAGAGAGAGGGAGAGAGAGTAGAATGAAGAAGAAGGGTTGAGAGAGAGAGAGAGAGAGAAGAGAGAGAGAGAGAGAGAGAGAGAGAAGAGAGAAGAGAGAGAGAGAGAGAGAGAGAGAGGAGAGAGAGAAAGGAAGGGAGAAGAAAGGAATGAGGGAAATAAGAGGAAGGAGAGAAAGAGGGGAAAGAGGGAAAGAAAGTAGAGAGGAGAAGGAAGGAAAAAGTATGAGAGGGAGACAAAAGGAGGAGAGAAGGAGGAAAAGGAAGAGGATGGATAATGAGGGAAGGATGGAAAAAGGAAACAAAAGGGAAGGGAGTAGGTGGGAAGGAGAGAGAAGAGAGATGGAG
>NW_025918262.1:5000-15456 GCF_019202785.1 Penaeus chinensis | reverse complement strand
CAAACATACACTGACAATGAAACAAACAAACAAACAAACATAAACACCCACATACACACATAAACACAAACACATACTCAAACACACAAACACAAACACACACAAACACACACACAAACATACAAACACACACATAAAAAAACACAAACACAGACACACATATACACACAAGCACAAACACAAAGACAAAAGCACACACTCACACACACAAACACAAACACACACAAATACAAATAGAAACACACACACAAACACAAACACACTCACAAACACACTCACAAACACACACAAACACCCTCACAAACACAAATATACACAGTCACGCACAAACACAAACTTACAAACACAGACACACACACAAATCCTTTGGCAATTTTGTCCGAAATATCTTGGAAATTGACTAATTGGCGACTCCCGACAAAAACCCGGGTTCTGAGTGACAGAAAAATGACGTTCATAAGCACGGAATACAGAAGCTCAGACCACCAATTAGCATAAACACCACCCGGCGTGAAGAGAACAGTCAACAGGTGCCATCTGTATGCAAAATAATGGCATGCGAACTATGTTTTTTGTTGTTTCTAACAATAAGCGCGGGAGTTCGGTGGAAGGTGCCAATTAGTCAATTTTTCAGAGACAATATTTCTCGCCAAAGGAAATGGAGATTAAGAAATGTTTTTTTTTTTTTTTTTTTTTTTTTTTTTTTTTTTTTTTGCATTTTCATATCTCTACCCCCCCCCCCCTTCTTTCTTTCTCCCTCTCTACCCCCCCTTTCCTTCTATCCCCCTTTCTCTCTCGCTCTCTTTACCTTCTATTTTCCCATTATTTCCTCTTCCTTTCACCCCCATCACCCTAATTCCCATCCTCACCATGACCTGCAATTCCACCCTCCCTCCCATCACCCATGAACGACGACTTAATACAAGCCTCTTCCTCCCTCAGGAAGGAGCCCCCTTCATAATGCTGCGTTGAATGGTCATAATTCCGTAGTGGACGTCCTCCTGGCGGGGGGCGCCGACGTCAATGCCAGAGACTGCTGGGGTAAGGCGACGGGATCGACGTTTCTTTTCTTACTGTTATTATTATCTATATTGTTATTATCTTTTAATCATTATTAGTTTGGACATTATCACTGAAAGTAATGATAATAATAGTAATGATAAGAAAATTGTAATATCAATGAGATTAATATTGTTATTATTATTAATATTGTTATTATTATTAATATTGGTATTACTGTCATTTATATTGTATTTCCATTATTGCTATTATTATTATTAATATTATTATTGTTGTTATTATTATTATTATTATTATTAATATTATTATTGTTGTTGTTATTATTGTTGCTGTTGATATTTTTTATTATCCTAGTCTTATAATCATCATCCCTTAAGATGCAAAACCAATAACAAAAAAATGAAAAAAATGTGGTGTGAAGAAATAGTGTGTGGGGAAAATTGACTAATTGGCACCTTCCGTTTAAATCCCGTGCTTTTCGTGGGAAAAGTAATTATTGTTTGCATGCCATTATTTTCTATAAAGATTGCGCCTTGTGACTATTCTCTTCACAGCCGGTGGTGTTTATGTTAATTGGTGGTCAAGACTTTTGTATTCCGTGCCTATGAACGCCATTTTTCTGTCCCTCAGAGCGCGGGATTTTGTTGGGAGTTGCCAATTAGTCAATTTGCTAGAGCCGATATTTCTTCCCGAGATATTTAGTACACAATTGACAAAGGATTTCTGTGTTCATTTGTGTGTGTGTGTTTGTATTTGTGTTTGTGTGTGTGTGTATGTGTTAGTGTGTGTGCCTATGTTTGTGTTTGTTTGTGTTTGTGTGTGTGTGTGCGTTTTTTGTGTTCGTGTGTTTGTGTTTGTGTGTGTGTTTGTGATTGTGAGTATGCTTGTGTGTTTCTGTGTATGTGTGTTTGTGAGTATGTTTGTGTGTGTGTCTTCCTCAGTGTGTTTGTGTATGTATATGTGTGTTTCTGTTTGTGTGTATGTGTTTTTGTGTACGTGTGTTTTTGTGTGAGTGTTTGTGTGTGTGTGTTTTTGTGTGTGTGTGTGTTTGTGTGTATGTATTTGTGTGTGTATGTATATCTGTGTTTATGTTTGTGTATTTGTATTTGTTTGTGCGTTTGTGTGTGTGTGTGTTTATGTGTTTGTGTGTGTTCATGTGTGTCTGTGTGCGTGTGTTTGTGTGTTTATATGTGTGTGTGTGTTTGTTAGGTCTGTGTGCTTGTGTGTGTTTGCGTTTGTGTGTGTGTGTGTGATTGTGCTTGCATGTGTTTTTGTTTGTTAGTATGTGTTTTTGTGTGTGTGTCTGTGTTTTTGTGTGTGTTCATATGCTTGTGTGTGTGTCTATGTTTGTGTGTGTATTTGTGTTTCTATGTGTGAATATGTGTGTTTGTGTGTGTGTGCGTGTTTCTTTTGCAAGTTTGTGTTTGTGTCTGTGTATTTGTGTTTGTGTGTGTGTGTGGAGAGGGTATCTCTAGACCAGGTAGATATATATATATATATATATATATATATATATATATATATATACACACACACACAAACAAACACACATTAATATCTACAAATTTTATATATGTACATATATATATACATATTTATATTCATATATACATGTATACATTCATATATGTGTATATATGTATGTTTGATATATGTATAGATACATACAATATGAGATGGTGGGAGAGAGTGACACATACACACACGCACACATTCACACACACGCACACGCTCACATTCACACTTACACACACATACGCTCACATACACACACACTCATATTCACACACACATGCAAAAACAAACACACACACTTACATTCACACACACACACATTCACATTCTTTCCCTCACACATACACGTACAAACCCACACACATGTACAAACACACAAGCGCGAACGCGCATATGTACAGACACCCACACACACGCTCACATTTACACACACTCTCACATTTACACACACACACACACACACACACACACACACGTGCTCACATTCTCACACACATTCACACTCTCTCCCTCACAAACACACGCTGACATTCACATTCTTTCCCTCATACATACACGCACAAACAAACTCACACAAACAAACAAACGCTTGCTCACATTCACACACACACATGCTCACATTCACACACACACACACAAACACACAAACGGTCACATTCACACACACACGCACACACATACATGATCACACTCACACACATACACACACACACACACACACTCAAATGCTCACATTCAAACACACACACACACGCTCACATTCACACATACACACACACACACACACACACACTCAAATTCACTCACACACACAGGCTCACATTCACACACACACACACGCGCGTATTCACATTCACACATACACAAACATACACGCACACGTCCACATTCACACACACACACACACATGCTCACTTTTACATACACATATACAAACACACACACACAAACACAGACATGCTCACACTCACACACACGTACACATGTTTACATTCACATACACTAATACACGTTCATATTCACACACACACACACGCTCACAAACACGCTCACATTCACACACATACACATGTTCACATTCACACACACATACACGCTCAAATTCACACACACACAAACACACACACAAACACACATACGCTCAGATTCACATTCTCTATCCCACACACACGAACACACATAAACACATGGGGGGGGGGGGGGGAGCCGATGACAGCGGCATTATTTTTATCATTATTGTCGTATTTATTATTATTTATATTGTTATTGATATTATTGTTGTATTTGTTGTTATTATAATTATCATTATTGTTATTATTTACTTTATTCTTATTACAATTACATCAATACTTCTGTTAGAATTATTAGCATTATTGTTGTTAGCTTTATTTTTTCAATTTCTTTCATTTGTAGTATGTTATTATTATTATTTTGTTATTATAATTGATATTGCTGTTGTTATTTTTATAATTGTATTAAATAGCCATTTTTTAAGATCCTTTTATCACTCTCATTAACGCTGTCATATATCTGAAGCCGATATTGGTATTCATAATTTCATATCTGATATTAAACATTTTCATATATTTTCCTACAAAATATCAGTTGATTTATATTCAAATGAATTATGATAGTTATCATAATCATTGTTATTCTCTTTCATTAGTATCACTATGTTTGTCATTGTTATTATTAGTAGCATCAATGCTATTATTATGATTATTATTATTTTCAATATTATTATTGCTGTCAGTATATTCATTATTATGATGAGCATTTATAATTACTTTTTTTTTATCTTCATTTCCTTTGGTGATTTGTGGAACGAGAAGAAATAATGTCTGTGGAAAAAGGACTAATTGGCACTCTCGTCATACTGCAGCTCTATAAGTGAGGAAAATAAGTGGTTTTAATGCCATCATTTTGCATATTGAGGGCACCTTGTGACTGTTTCCTTCACACCCGATGGTGTTTATGCGAAGAGGTGGCCTGAGCTTCTGTATTCTGTGCTCATGAATGTCATTTTTCTGTCACTGAGAGCCCGGGTTTTGGGCGGGAGTTGCCAATTAGTCAATTTCCCAGAACCGAATGATTTGTGTGTGTGTGTGTACGTGTGTATGTGTACGGGTGTGTGTGTGTGGAGAAAGGGAAACTCTAGGTCAGTTTTTCTACTTCTTGCCAAAGTTCCATCTAAAAAGGTAGTCATTTCAAAGGTAAGAAATGGACATCGGCAATTATTATGCGCCACACTTGGAGGGGCCCTTCCTGTCCCTGCGTCTGATTTCATCTTAGTCCCTTTGTCTCTCTCCTCCTCCTCCCTCCCTCTCTGTTACTATTCTCTCTCTCCTCCTCCTCCCTCCCTCTCTGTTACTAATCTCTCTCTCCTCCTCCTCCCTCCCTCTCTGTTACTATTCTCTCTCTCCTCCTCCTCCCTCCCTCTCGCTCACTATTCTCTCTCGCTTCCTTCTCCCTCCCTTTCTGTTACTATTCTCTCTCTCCTCCTCCTCCCTCCCTCTTGGTTACTATTCTCTCTCCTCCTCCTCCCTCCCTCTCTGTTACTATTCTCTCTCTCCTCCTCCCTCCCTCTCTGTTACTATTCTCTCTCTCCTCCTTCTCCCTCCCTCTCGGTTACTATTCTCTCTCTCCTCCTTCTCCTCCCTCTCTGTTACTATTCTCTCTCTCCTTCCTCCTCCCTCCCTTCTCGTTCACTATTCTCTCTCCTCCTCCTCCTCCCTCCCTCTCGATTACTATTATCTCTCTCCTCACCTCCCTCCCTCTCTGTTACTATTCTCTCTCTCCTCCTCCTCCCTCCCTCTCTTTTACTATTCTCTCTCTCCTCCTCCCTCCCTCTCAGTTACTATTCTCTCTCCTCCTCCTCCCTCCCTCTCTGTTACTATTCTCTCTTTCTCCTCCTCCCTCCCACTTGGTTACTATTCTCTCTCTCCTCCACCTCCCTCCCTCTCTGTTACTATTCTCTCTCTCCTTCACCTCCCTCCCTCTCTGTTACTATTCTCTCTCTCCTCCTCCTTCCTCCTTCTCTGTTACTATTCTCTCTCGCCTCCTTCTCCCTCCCTCTCTGTTACTATTCTTTCTCTCCTCCTCCTCCCTCCCTTTCTGTTACTATTTTCTCTCTCTTCCTCCTCCCTCCCTTTCTGTTACTATTCTCTGTCGCCTCCTTCTCCCTCCCTCTCGGTTACTATTATCTCTCTCCTCCTTCCTTCCTCTCTGTTAATATTCTCTCTCTCCTCCTCCCTCCTTCTCTGTTACTATTCTCTCTCTCCTCCTCTTTCCTCCCTCTCTTTTACTATTTTCTCTCTCCTCCTCCCTCCCTCTCTGTTACTATTCTCTCTCTCCTCCTCCTCCCTCCCTTTCTGTTACCATTCTTTCTCTCCTCCTCCTCCTTTCCTCTTTCTTCACCTTGTCGTGCATGTGCTGTGCATTCCTCCGAAAGATAAACTCTTATTCTTATTCTCATTATTTCTTTTTGTTGAATTACTGAATTACATTATTTAATATCAAATGAGATTATTAGATTATTACATGAGATTATGAAGTTATTAAATGATATTATGAAGTCTATTTATATATTAAACCGAATGCTAATGATTAAATTCTTCGCATTCTTTCATATTTTTTCTTTTCATTTCGCCCAATATTCTTTTTCTTTCTTTTTTTCTTTTTTTTCTTTTGTCATCCAATCTATCTAAAATTGCCGTTGTCCTCCGCTTCTGTTTAGACGGTTTGGTCCTGATAGGTATGGTTTCTTAAGCAGATTCTCTGATCTTTTCACTCACTCAGATCTCCCGTTTCTTGCAAACAGTCCAGTTCTTTTTGACTTTCTTGTTCTTTAATTTATTTTTGTTTTCACTTTATTCTTACTATTATTCATGTTTGCTTTTATTATCATGTGATTATCCTCATGTTAGGGTATTAACGTCATTATTATAATATTTTTTTTTATTATTGATATTAGTTGAGTAATTGTTCCAGTTCTCATATATTTTAATCTTTATTTTATTATTAATGGTGTAGTTTATTCATGCTCATTGCACTTAATTTCGTTTTACTAAATTTTCCTAATTCATTCGTATGCATTTCTATTGCTATTATCATTATCATCAAATTTTCTCATGATATTAATGTCAGTTGAGTAATTATTACAGCCATCATATATTTCCATGATTATATTGTTTTAATTACTACTGCATTTTATGCTACTTTATATATTTTCGTGTTATTTCCTCTTCGCTTTATATTCGTATGTATTGTTATTACTGTTACAATAATTTTCATTTTCATTATATCTTGTTATCATGATTTTTATTTTCTCCGTTCTCTTTCTCCTTCCCTTCTCTCTACGCTTGCTTCCTGTATGCACTTCTTCCTCTCTCTCCCTTTTCTCTTCTGTCTCTCTTCATCTTTTTCTCCTCTTCCTTCTCTCCCCTCCCTTTCTCTCTCCTTTATCTCTTCATCGCTTCCTCACTCTATTCTTCATCTTCCTCTTCCTTGTATCTCGCTTTTTTCCTTCTACTCTCGGTCTTTTTGCTTTCTTCTTTCTAACCCTCCCTTTCTCTCTTCCTTCTCCTCTTTCCCAACTCCCCTTCTTCTATTCTACTCTCGTTTTCTTTCTCCATATCTCTTCCTCCTTTTTTTTCGTTTTCCTCTTCATTTCTTCCTCTTTCTCCTCCCTTCTGGCTTCTTTCTCCTCTCTTTTCTCTACCTCCATTCTCTCTTTCCCCTTCCTCCCTTCTGTCTTTCTTTCTCCTGTTTTCTCCCATCTATCTTTTCTCTCCTCTCTGCACTTCTTTGATTCAGTTTTCCTCCCTCTTCCTTGTTCTCCGTTTCTCTGCTCATTTTTCCTTTTCTCTGCCTTTATTCTACCTATTTTCCTTCCTTCGCTCTTTCCTCGCTCCCTCTCATTGCTATTCTCTTTATCCCTTCTTTTCTTTTCTCCTTCTTCCTTCTTCCCTCCTCGTTCTCTCTTCTCCTCTGCTTCATTACCTTAATTCCCATCCCCATTTCCATCCTCACATTTCCACCCTCCTTCCCATCACCCACGAACACGACGCTTAATACGAGCTTCTTCCTCCCTCAGGCCTAACTCCCATAGACTGTGCGCATTATCATCAGGCTGTGAAGGAAGTCCTGCTGGCGTATAGGGTAAGGCCATGCTTTGTGCCCCAGTTGCTGTCATCAGGTTCCGCTTTGGCTGCGGCGCCAAAGCGGTTTCCTCGACGCATTCCTGAGACTTTTCTCTTACAGGACAATCCCGAGAAGCAGAAGAAGGAGATGAGGAAGCTGTACGACTCGAAGGTGGCGGAGGCAGCCACCCTGCAGAAGGAAAACGAAAAGTTGAAGAAGGACCTTCAGGAAAAGGAAAAGGTAACTCAGGTGCATGTTAGAGACACAGAGAGGGAGGGAAAAGAATGAAGAACGGAGAGGAGAGAAGAAAAGTGGGGAGCTAAGTAGAATAATATGAGAAGACACTTTCCTGAGACTTTTCTCTTGCAGGAAAAAATCGACGAGCAGAAGGAGATGAGCAAGAGGTACGACTTGAAGGTGGCGGAGGCAGCCACCCTGCAGAAGGAAATCGAAAAGTTGAAGAAGGACCTTCAGGAAAAGGAAGAGGAAAGCAAGGTAACTCATGTATGAGACACAGGTGCATGTTAGAGACACAGAGAGGGAGAGAAAAGAATGAAGAACGGAGAGGAGAGAAGAAAAGTGGGGAGCTAAGTAGAATGATATGAGAAGACACTTTCCTGAGACTTTTCTCTTGCAGGAAAAACTCGACGAGCAGGTTAGAGACACAGAGAGGGAGAGAAAAGAATGAAGAACAGAGAATAGAGAAGAAAAGTGGGGAGCTAAGTAGAATGATATGAGAAGACACTTTCCTGAGACTTTTCTCTTGCAGGAAAAAATCGACGAGCAGAAGGAGATGAGCAAGAGGTACGACTTGAAGGTGGCGGAGGCAGCCACCCTGCAGAAGGAAATCGAAAAGTTGAAGGAGGACCTTCAGGAAAAGGAACAGGATAACAAGGTAACTCAGGTGCATGTTAGAGACACAGAGAGGGAGAGAAAAGAATGAAGAACGGAGAGGAGAGAAGAAAAGTGGGGAGCTAAGTAGAATGATATGAGAAGACACTTTCTTGAGACTTTTCTCTTGCAGGAAAAACTCGACGAGCAGGAGAAGAAGATGAAGACAGAAATCAAAAAGGTAGAGGTACGTACACAGAGAGAGGGTTGTTGCTCTTGGGTATCTGATTCCCCTGGCTAGGAAGGCATTCCTGACGCGCGTCGTCTCCTCCGCAGACTGAGTACGAGGCCAAACTGCGGGACTCGAACATGGCCCTCAACATCAAAGACGACGAGGCAGCCGACCTGAAGAGGGAGAACAGAGAACTGATGCAAGAGATTGGAAGAAAGGAAGAAGAGATCACATCTCAAAAGGTATGGAAGGGAGATGAAGAGAGGAAAGAGAAGAGTGAGAAAGAGAAAGAGAAGTAGGAGAGAGAGAGACAGAAAGAGAAAGAATGGAGATAGAGAAAGGGAGGGAAGGAGGGAGGGTAACAGCTTGCACAGAAGTTAGGTGGAAAGAGAGGAGACCGGCAGGCAATCCTATCTTAAGACAGTGTGGAAGAATTTATCCATATTTCTAGCCGTGTCTTTATTGTCATTTAGGAATACATGCATTTCTTCATGCGTGTGCATGTCTGTGTCAACAAGGTAGATAATCGGGCGAAAATAGAGAGCAATCGACCGACTGTAGGAACATGATACTTCTCTTTCTCTTTTTCTCTCTTTCCTGGAAGTTTAAGGAAACAACAAGACACAAGCCAAATTCAAATTAAGTGCTCAATTTGGTTCGCAACATTCTAACCAAAGTTGACCGCTTCAGGAGCAGGTGAAGCAAGCACAATTGCATCAGCGAAGGTGTGAGAGTGATGCGAGAGAGCATGAAGCCGAGAAGGAAGGTCTCAACGAGCAAATCGCAGATCTTCAGGAATACATTGCAACTTTACAGTTGTCGCCTGTGTGATCAAATACAGACTCGCAGTTATACTTCATTACATGCAGAGATACAGAGAGGTGATAGAAAGAGACAGAGGCAGGGAAGGAGAGAGAGCGGGATATAGAGAACGTGTTCATTTAGAGATGAAATGAGAGAGACAGTGCTAGACAGATAGACAGAAAAAATGAGGTAGGGGAATAAAACCTGAGGGTTTTAAAAGACACTCAGAGACGGATGAATAGATAGATGAACAGATAGATAGAGAGAGAATCTCGTCTAGAAGAAAAATGGGGCAAGGATCGAGCGCTGACGATGAAGACGAGAGAGGAGAGTGAGCTCACACGAGCCGAGGTAAGTTCTCCCTTTGGAAACCAAGGAACCGCTGATGTGGGCGCACGCTGATAGGAAGAGATAATGCATATCGTCAACAAATACATGTCTTGTGATGCAGTACTCATAAAGTCGTTCGTTTCCAGGCAGAGCACAATGAAAGGATGAAAAGTCTCAAAAGCCGGGAGAAGAGGAAGGAGAAAGAGGCAGCCAAAGCGAGAGGCGAGCTTGAGAAGAAGCTCAGTAGACGAGACAAGACGATCGAGGCCCTCAAGGTAGGCTGGTCCTTCGTACACACGCGTTGATAGCAACAAAATAGAGACTAATGTCTGATAATGCCAAACATGGAAAATAACCTAAGGAGTAATGTTGTTTCCAGAAAAAGCTCAGTGATCAAGCAGAGGAAAGAGAAACGGACTCGCAACTCGAAGAGGAGGACAGCGTGTTAAAGCGAATGATTGTAAGTGTGTCACGCATCCAGACACATCCCTCTGAGAGGGAAATATGGGAGTAGAAAATGTGACATAATGTGAAAAAGAAAACACCTACAAATGAAACTAAATCGTAACATTTCGAACTCGT
>NW_025918261.1:5000-12794 GCF_019202785.1 Penaeus chinensis | reverse complement strand
CTACAAGGAAAACTCGAAGTATGTCTGGAGCTGTAGAGGGGAGAGATGAGATCAGAGTAGGAGTGAGAGGAATGTGGGAAGAGGGGAGAGGGCAACCCGGAGTAAGAGTCCGTTTGAGAGTGAGGAGAAACATAACCCAGAGTAAGAGGGGAGAGAAAGGAGCTGGAATGGAGAAGAGGGAGAGGGAAACAAGGGAAAGGAGAAGAAACGAGAGCGGATAGGAGAACGAGGAAGAGGGAACAACAGAGAGAGGGGAACGAGGGGAAATGGAACGGCACACGGGAACGAAGGATAGGGGAACGAGGAAGAGGGGAGAAGAAGAACAAGGCGAAACGAGTAACGTGAACTTCCTTATCAATCCCCCTCCTCCCAGAAAAAACGAAGGGGGTGGGTACCAAAAGCTTCGCAGGACTACCAAGAGGCAGCCAAGAGGAAGAATAAGAGGGAAAAGGTAACCAGCGAGGGATTACCCAAGAGGAGTCGTCTACACCAAAGAGGACAAACAGACCAAGAAGACATCCATCCAAAGAGGACAGACGGACAAGAGGAAGTACATTCAAAGAGGACAGTCAGAGAGGAGAAACAGTCTGAGATTAAGAAGCCAGTTAAAGAGGACAGCCAAGCCAAAGAGGGAGTACAGTCAAAGAGAGAAAAATCTAAGAGGAGAGACAGATAAGTGGAACAAAACAAGAAGGCCAAAAAGGAACGTTCAAGAGGAGGGGGAAGAAAGTTAATTAATGAAGAGGCAATCTCAGAGGAATCACGAAGAAAGGGGGGAAGAAACTCCATTAAGAAGCAGTTTAAGAAAAAGGACCTAGAGGAACAGTCAAAGAGGGAGGTCCATCTATCCGTCCACCCAACCACCCATCGATCCATCCATTCATCCATCCACCCACCCACCTATCCATCCATCCATCGATCCATCCATTCATCCATCCACCCACCCACCTATCCATCCATCCATCGATCCATCCATTCATCCATCCACTCACCCACCTATCCATCTCTACACCCATCCACCTATCCTGGCGCACGGATATTCATAATGGAAGATTTCTGTCCCGGCACCATAGCAGCAAGACGGCGGCAAATGGACAGCTACCATTCAACAAGACGAGAGGGAAAATTCGCCGACCTCAACTATCGCACGCTGATAGTCAGGGAAGGACAGGCTGGAGGAGATCGACGCGAGAGAGAAGTAGACGGAGTCCTTGAGTCTCCGCGCGCCGTCGCCGCAAGCGCCACCCCCCCTCCCCCCTTCGCGAGATGCCCCCCCCCCCCTTCGGACCGCATCCATGCAAGAGTTCCCTCATGCGCTGTCCACGAGTCCCCGACTGCCGCGCCCGCTCTCCCCTCGCCCGGCCCCCTCGAACGCCGGGGCCCTCTCCAAGCCGATGCCAGCTGGTGCTGTAGTGACCTGGATTGCAGCCTCCACGTCAAATGACCATCTGAGCGGCATCCGAACGTTTGGCGCCACCGAGATATATTAAAGGATGCCTGGTGCCGTATATACAAACAGAAGAGATGCCGAAACCCCCATATTTTATTAAATTCTATTTTATTATCTATTGTAAATTCTATTTCATTTCCATTTATCTGTCCACGATCTAGGTGCAAAATTCCGATCTACAGTATATCATAGCGTATTTCAAATGTCCAGTGCGCATCCCCTAATTCTAATTTTAAGTACCCACAATCCCCACACCCACGTAAATAGCCAGCGCTTGTTTCCCACAGGGGATTCTGCAGCTTACCTTTGTTTCGAAAGCGCCGCTCTGGACTCTGTTGATTGTCGGAAACCGGTTGTTTGTGAAAACAAAACCCCACTGTGAATCGGCCCACCTCAACCTCCGGTCGCCTAAGTTAAGTACAAGTGAGGATTTTTAGGATTCAGTAATCAAAAGTTTAGGCTGGATACCTTGTTGTCATTCATGAGTTTTATTGTAACGTGGACGGTTTTTTTATTGCTTCGTGTTTTATCATGTCTTTTTAAATAAAGCGTATGTTTTAAATGTCTATTTCTTATTTTATGCCTTAGGAATATCCATCCTATCCACCATAGTTTAAATAATAATCTAACTTACTAAAGTTAAATAAAGTAGTTGGCATAACTGCTTGCCCCAGTTAATGAGTGAAGCTCGCGCTACCACAGGTCACGCTTTGAGAAATCTACCTCGTTGTAACTACGTACAAGCTGGGCGCCCTTGTTAGTGAGACGCTACAGTGCCACGACCGCCACAGGGAGGTTTACGAGTCATCATAGTAAAGTTACTGGGGTGAAAGCTATCATAAATTCCAATTTATGATGGATACCTTCATATTTCCGTTCAACGATGCTAGTGTTCTCGAATTGTGGAATACTCTTCATTATGCTGTAATGTCTTTGAAAAAATAAATTACTATAATTTCCCCCCCAGTACCTCTGATGTCACAAATCAAACTGACCCAGACATATTTCTCCAACATTAGGCTTCGATAATCCGGACTGCAAATACTATTTCATTGCTTCTCAGCAATGTCCTCCGGGTGTCTAAAAATGTGTGATATCTGTTATAAGTCTAAATATCAACCGCTTCCCTCTCCATCTCGATACTTTCATAAACCAATGCTTACATCTATTGAACTTTAATTCTGATATCTTGTCCTTCTGTGAAACGAAATTAACTACAGATATACATCTCTTTAATGTACCTAATTACAATGCCTACACTAACAATTTATCCTGCCAAAGTGGGGATGTGCCCTTGTATGGGAGGAATTACCATGATTCACAACTACGGCCAGAGTTAACTATTAGGGAGCATTGTTTGGAAACTCTCTATATTGAAATTAAAAATCAAGAGGTAAATCTGGTGGTCGGCGTAGTTTACAGACGACCTCACACGGATTTTAAACATTATTTTGATGAAGTGAAAGACATAATAGAAGTAATTAGTGAAGAAAACAAACACTGTGTTATTGCAGGTGATTTTAAGGTAGACTTACTCAAGATTGTATCAGATGCTTATGTTCAAGACTTCGTAGCCATGTTCAATTCAAAATTGTTTTATATGTCTATCACCAAACATACACACATGCGAGTCCCACGTCAGCCACTCTGATAGATCACATTTGGACTAACCAACTATCCATCCATGTAACAAGCGGTGTCATCCACGCAACCATCTCTGACCATTTCCCCATTTTTTTTTCAACCTTTAAAACTTCGGGAAACAAGGAAGGAAATAAATATAACGTACAGAGATTTTAACAAAGACAGAGTTGGCTAGTTTAGGAATTCCTTAAGTGATGTATGCTGGGATTTAGTTTCCTGTCCCAATGACCCTAATATGGTTTACGATAACTGCATCACTTTCTTCCGGGTATAAGTATTTTCCTATAAAATCTAAATCAATCAAACCAAAATCACATGACAAACCCTTCACAACTCCAGCAATACAGGCTTTTTTATAAGTGAGAAAAACAGATTCCTGCGCCTATATGCAAAACGGACGATTACTTATGGAGATCAGTTCAGGCGAGCGCGTAATCATCTCACTAAAGTGATTCGCTCTGCCCGCAGCAAATACTATACAGAAAAAAATAAGACTAACTGCAAGAACACATGGAAAGCCACCAGTTCAATTCTGAACAGAAAGAATACATTTCAGAATCAAACGATGGAAGAAGAGGAATGTCAGTCCGAGATTCTATTAAGATTTCTCACTATATCAATAATTATTTATTTAATGTTGCACATAATTTGATTAATAATGCCAGTCATCCATTCAATAGTTTTATGAATTTCATGGGGCCTTCGCACAACAGAAGTCTGTCTTTAAATCCCGTAACAGAACTCTCTGAGGTGGTAAATCAACTGAACATTTCTGCCCCCGTTAAGATGGCATCACAGCACCAATAATTAAATCCACTTTGCTTGCCATTTCCCGTCCCCTGCTCCACTTGTGCAACACTTCACTTACTACGGGTATATACTCCCATAAGCTCAAGACAGAAAGGCTACTCCAGTTCAAAAAATCAGGTTGCAAAACTAATATTCATAACAGCAGACCAGTATCAGTTCTCCCCGTAATAGGTAAAATTCTGGAAAAAATCTGATTGGAAGATTATCTCATACGCAACAGTATTCTGTCAGATTGCCAATTTGGATTTACAAGGAATAAATCAACGGAAATGGCTGCTATGTATTTTGCAAACTATATCTACAAGGCCGTTGATAATAACGAATTCACTATTGCTGTATGTCTAGATTTATCAATGGTTTTTGATACGGTTAATCGCCTAACTCTTCTCTCAAAGCTATCTCACTATAGTGTCATGGGCTCTGCTAACCGCTTATTTCATTCATATCTGTCAAATAGAAATCAGTTTGCTTCATTAATGGACCCAACTCAGATTACATTCCGTTATCTCATAGTGTACCTCTTCTTTTTCTTATCTACATCAAGGATTTTGTGAAAAACTCCCTTGCATCAGAAATTAATCTTATATGCTGATGACAGTAACTTCTATGCTTCAGGTAACAATATTAATCAACTCACTAGTAACATCAATAGAGAACTTACCACTATCAGTAAATTGATTTCTTCAAACAAACTGCCGCTGAACATTGTTAAATCCCTTTGTGTCGTATTTCATCGTAATAAGAAACTTCTCTCTACACTTTTGCCCGTACTGTTAGAACGTAAAGCCTTGTTAACGAAAACTGACACTAAATTTCTTGGAGTAATGATTGACGATAAATTGTCATGGAAAAGTTATAAGAACCGTATTCGTCAAAAAATAATAAACAGTACGCTTGATCTTCTCATTAGGAATGTCCGTAAATGCATCTATTTTTCATTAATTCATCCACATCTAACATACTGCAACACTGCCTGGGGAGCTGCCATTGAAACCACGCTAAAGCCCGTTATAACTGCCCCAAAAACGAGTAATCTGAACAGTTGCTGGATTTAGCAAATATGACCATACCAATGATGCATTTTCTACACTGAAACTATTGAAACTGAGAGATATAAATACCTACTTTTATGCTCTCTTCCTTTTTAAATGTTTCATTATCTACGAAAATAACTTATTCTTTATTCTGCGATCAAATTCACCACTGAAGCACCCAACTGTAGGCTCAAACCAATCAAAGACATGTATTTTCTAACATGAGGTAAGTGTATGGAATAATCTCTACAATGCCCCATCACTGCTATCACTCAAAAAATCGTTGAAGACCCATCTATTACATATGTCAGAGTGAATTCTGATGTTTAGGACAAATGTAAGAAGTATTTTGTATAAGTATATATACATGTACTTAACAGCGTGTACTTATGGATCTGTATGAATGCTTGTATATGTGTACAAATGTGTCTATGTAATACATTTATAATGTGTATCTGTATATGCAAATGTATGCAAGGTTAATGTAAGCATATATGTATGTGTGTGTATATGTGTATGTATGTGTGTGTATATATATGTGTGTGTGTGTGTGTGTGTGTGTGTGTGTATGTGTGTGTATGTGTGTGTGTATATATATATATATATATACACATATATATATATACATATATATATACATATATATATATACATATATATGAAAAGGAAAAAGAGTCACGGTAAGAAAATTATATAAATCGTAACATTTCGAACTCCATTTCGGTTTATTATTCGTCTGAAAAAGAACTCGTGAAGAGTACGAAACGTTACGATTTATATTCATTTCTTACTGTGGCTGCTTTCCTTTTCATTTCTGTGTACACGTTACTGTGTTTGTTTCATATATATATATATATATATATATATATATATATATATATATATATATATATATATACATATACATATATATATGTGTGTGTGTGTGTGTGTGTGTGTGTGTGTGTGTGTGTGGTGTGTGTGTGTGTTAGTATATACACTATATTGTATATTTTTATCTTTATTATTGTCATCGTCTCCAATCCACCTACGAGTGGAATGACGGAGTCAAAAAAAAAAAATCCCCATTAATTCCCTTATAATAAGGCGTCTTCTTAAGAGAGCTTGTGTTCTCAGCAGACTCAGCTATTCTGTTTTTATTTTTGTGTATGTCAAACTGTTTTTAGGTTTATTGGCTAAATAAACGTTACCAATATCAATATCCATATCCACCCATCCGTCAACGTATCCAAACCCACCCACCCATACATCCATCCATCCATCCACCCATCCATCCATCCATCCATCCATCCATCCATCCATCCATCCATCCACCCACCCACCCACCCACCCATCCATCCATCCACCCATCCATCCACCCATCCATCCACCCATCCATCCACCCATCCACTCATCCAAACATCCATCCATCTTTCTATCCCTCCCTCCCTCCCTCTCTCCCTTCATCCATCCATCAACCCAATCACGCTTTCATCCATCCACCCATCCATCCATCCATCCACCCATTCATCCACCCATCCATCCATCCATCCACTCATCCAAACATCCATCCATATATCTATCCCTCCCTCCCTCCCTCTCTCCCTTCATCCATCCATCCATCCAATCACGCTTTCATCCATCCACTCATCCAACCATCCACCCATCTTAAAATACGACCACCAAATTTACAGAATTTTTTTTTTTTAATCTTTTTTTATTTTTTTTTTATTTTTGTGTGCCTTTTCGTTGCCATTTTCAAAATCGAAAGTTTTTTTGAGATTTGTTGGAATAAAACTTAGAGAGGTTTTATTTATTTTCTAATGGAGTAAGCTTAATTATGTCATTAAATATTATTTGCATATTTATTCAAAATCCGGTATATTTTTGTGTATAGATAGATAGATGGGTAAATAGATGGATAAAAAAGGCATACAGACAGATAAATAAATAGATAGGTAGGTATGTAGGAGGATAGATACTAATTATAGTAATAATCATAGTAATAATTAGGATGATGATAATTGTAATAATAATAGTAATATTTATAATAATAATAATAATAATAATAATAATAATAATAACAATAATAAAAGTAATAATAATGATATTAATGATAATAATAATAATGATAATAATAATGATAATAATAATAATGGTGATGATGATAACAACAACAATAAGGATAATGATGATAATAATAAAGATAATAAAAACAAATTAATAATAATAAGAAGAGGAAGAAGAGAGATAAGGAGATGAAGAGGATAGGTGAATAAAAAAAAAAAACACACAGACAACTTAAATAAATCTTCTCCAAACGCGAAAATAAAAACAAAAGAGCATCTCTCTTTCGCCGCGAATCACACCACACACACTCACCTTCATTCAAAATAACGATTCAATTTACATATATAAAATTGAATTCCCAACTACAATGGTTTGCGGAGGTTCGTTCACTAAGACTTTCAACTTCGCGTGAAGTTTGAAGTTTCTGAAGTAGAATGATAAGTTGACTGAAGTGTTATCATCCTTGAGTGAACTTCGGGAACGAGATCACTTAGAAAGGAAACTTCAGTGTGTAAGTTACTTTTGTGGAATTCGCGTCGAATAAATTGCAAGTAGAACAACGAAGGGAAGTGCAAGAAAACGCACGTTACTTTGTTGTGGTCGAGTGTGTGAAAAGTGTAGTGCGTATTGAGAGGCAAGGACAAGGGGACACTGAATGGTGGTCCGGTTGCCATGTATTTTCTCTTTTTCTGTTTAGTTTAGTTTTTTTTTTTTTTTTCTTTTTGTTTCTTTTTCTTTCTTGTCTATGTTTGGTTTTCTATGTCTTTCTTTTTTTTTCTCTTTGTCTCTTTTTTTTTCGTCTGTCTG
>NW_025918260.1:10000-12099 GCF_019202785.1 Penaeus chinensis | reverse complement strand
ACACACACACTACACACACACCACATTATATATATATATATATATTATATATATATATTTATATATTATATATATATTTATATATATAGCTATTTTGCAATAAAAAAGCAAAAAATCAAAATGAATTATATTTATTTTTTATATTTATATAATATTTATATCATAGTATATAGATATATATATGTAAATATATATATATATTTTATATGTAATTCTAATGGGTGTTATGTATAAACTGACATAGGAAAGGTAATTAATGTATATATGTGTAAATGTGTTGTTCATATAATACATACATACATATATACAAACATAAATATATATATTATATATTTTATATTATATATTATATATATATTGGAAAAGGCATATGTATTTTCATATATATATTTTTAGATAAATATATATATGTTATACTTTATATGCTATACTTCATATATGAAATATGTGTATAAACATACAGATACAAAGTACATATACATTTTTATAAGTATATATTATATTTATACATATTTATATATATATATATATTTATTTATTTATATTTATATATATATAATATATATATATTATATAAATTTATATATATACAAAATTATAAGTATACTGTTGTGTGGTGTGTGTGTGTTTTATAAACACAAAAAAGACATATATATATATTATTTATATATATATATATATATTTTTAAATTTTATATATATTTTATTTTTTTTATATATATATATATAATATTTATATTTATATTAATTATAATTATTAATATTTTATATTTAAAAATATATAAAATTTTATTTTTTATGTATTTTTTTATATATTTATATTTTTATAAAATATTTTTTAATTTTTAATATATATTATATATATTTTTTAAATATTTATATAATATTTAATATAAAAAAAATATATAAAAAAATTATATAATTATATATGCTTATATAAAAAAAAAAAATTTATTATATATAATAATTTTATATATTTTTTACTATTTTTTATTTGTATATATAAAAAATAAAATATTTTTTCTATTCTTTTTATGTTACATACTGAATTATATATATAATATATATTTTATATATATATAAAAAAACCCCTAATATTTAAATTAAAACACCCACATATTTTTATATGTTAAATTATAAAAACATTTTTTGTATATAGGAAAAAATTTTTAAAAATTTATATTATTATTTTATATATATATATTCGTTTATATTTTAAAGGGGAATTTATATATTTTGTGTGTGGATATTTTTATTTTATATAAAATTATATATATTTTTATAAATTTTATATATTTATATATATATATATATATATTTATATATTTAAAAATTATAAATTTTTATATTATATTTATTATGTGTGAATATATATTTATGTGGTGTTTTTTTTGTTGTGAGGTGTGTGGGGGCGTGTGTGTCTGTGTGTGTGGTATGTGTGTGCATATAAGAAAAAATCAAAATGATATTATAAAATAAATATATATTTTTAATATAATATTTTTATATTATATATATATTTATATATATTTTTATGTATGTGCATTTATATAAATTATTTATATATTAAAATTTTTAAATATATTATTTATATTATATATTTTTTTGTATATTTTACACTTTTTTAAAATATATTTTTTTATATATTATATTTATATTTTTTAATATATATTTATATATATATATATTTTTATATTATATTTATATTATTCATGTTATTATATTATTTTATTTATATATTTTATAATTTATTAAAATAAAATATATATATTTTAATATTAATTTATATTTATACTATATATTTATGTATATGTAAATTTTTAAACACACACCCCCTTTTATATTTTTCATATATATATTTATATATATATATATATATATATATATTTTTTATATATATGTGGGTGTGGTGTGTGTGTGGGGTTTTGGGGGTTGTGTGTTTGTGGGGGTGTGTTGTGTGTGGTGGGGTGGGTGGGGTTTTTTTTTTTTTTTGAGTGTGTGTGTCTGTGAGGTGTGTGGTGTTTCTGGGTGGTTCCCAGTTTGTTATATATTTTTTATATTTTTAAAATATATTTATTCATTTTTTTTATATATATTTA
>NW_025918258.1:0-9791 GCF_019202785.1 Penaeus chinensis | reverse complement strand
CAGTTTTTATCAATATTGTATCAGTCAGTCTTTTTAATAACAAAAAATAAATTATTATGCAAAGGTAAAGCAAAATATATAATATATAGTGTAATATGATATATATAATAGTATTACTATATATAATCTGTAAATTTATATATATATGTATATATATATATATTATATATTATATATATATATTTAAATATATATTAAGGATGTATAATAAAAGGGCAAATTTTAATTAAGAATTTTTCATTATCTATAAAAAAACATAGTATACAAGTTTTTTAAAAACTTGAAGATTGTTGAATATATATAAATTATTATATTATATCTTTATGTATATATATATTATATATATATATATTATATATATATATATATATACTATATATATATATATAAACATATAATGATTTAAGACTTATGGTCATTATGGATAACTTAATCGAAAAATAATTGTTGCTTATTTTTCGTCATAATATATATCATAGTTGTTATATATGTGGGTATAACAAAACATATTGTGAATGTAAACATACAAGCTCATATCAGCGATGCAATTAATCTCAAAGATATATAGGAGAATTTCTCAGTCGCTTATCCGATAATGTTACACCACAACATAATGTTTAATCAATATATGAAGATGATGATGGCATTATTTCGCACATTATCGATGTTACGCTATTCCTCGCATCCTAGGGTATCTATGCTAGAATCAGAGCATGGGAATCCTCTTCATTACAGTACAGCGACACGAGAGAATACCTCAGCCTCTAGGATATATTCAAAGTGAAAAAACTCTAGATATGATCATCGGTAAAGAATTTAGATATGCAAAATCACGGTGACGATGAGTCGTATAGCTCGTTGCAGTGGTTTAAAAAATATGTAGCCGCGCTTTTAAATATTACTCGTGATTCTACAATCAGCCATCCAAATATGCCACAGAGAAATAATAAACGTGATCGAGAATTACACAATCTTTTATTTTTGATCATGTTCATTTTACACCACTTTATAAAAATCCTACCGCTGTTCTCAAGGGAGGACATTGTGATAATCCTATACCGTTCGATGGTAGTAGGGCCTCAAACTGTTCCGAATTATGTATGAACCCCGAATCTCGATTGGTTGAAGGTCCCTTCATTTCGGGAGATCATTTGTATCCGGGTGATCAGTCTTACTGTTGGAGTGGACCCCTTACGGGGACGACGGATCAGGTGTCTCTCAGCGGTAAACATAAACACAAAGATCGATTACTTTGCAGTAATACTACCTCTGTTTTAGTCCTCAAAGATGATGGACATTGGACATGTAGACCGCAATACCCTTTTCTGTTTGGTGGTATATCCGGTATGGAGAGAAGAGCATGTTTATATGATCCTTATATACACGAACCCCCTCAGCCGAATTAGGGAAAAATCCTTCGGAAATTTTTAATCTGTCCACCCATCTTATCGATTCTGTAACGGGTCAAATCGTTCAGTCACATTCTGATCTTACAAAGACAGCTTATTTTTCGAAAATGATCAACGCTGCTTCATCTACCGATTTCTTGAGATTGGCAAACGATAAAGAGTTTTATAGGAAAAATTTTGTTGGATGCAATTGTTCATTAACGGCCCTCGATATATTTGGTAATAAACCACTAACGGTGAAACAATCGTCTAATCTAAAATTTTTTGGCCTTAGTTCGTGCAACACAAACCCTTGTATCATGACAAGAACAGCAGATAATTTTGTTCATTTCAACGAAACCGATAACACGTGTCACGCCATAGCCCAGGGAGAGGATCAATCTTATCACATTATTCACGGCGACAAAAGAACGCCACTCGTGGGAACGCTAACACCGGCAGCAGGAATAGTGCCTGCCGCCTCGCTAGCCTTAAGTAATGAAAAAGTCGTGCATCCTGTGAAACTTAGTATCGGGTCCGAAGAATCGAATCCTCCAAATCCTAACGAAACATTAGCTATTCAAATAACCAGACTAGCTTCTCCTGTAATACCAGCAATCAACAATGACTCTTCCAATAAAACAAGAAATGTCATGTTCGTACCATTCAATCCATAACAATGACCGGCAGTCAACCCAAAAATACAATAAGAATATCTGAACTATACAGTATTGAAGGTGGATGTATCCCCCCTCTTAATATTGGTGCTTTGAAAAATTCTTCACCGTTACCGTTTAACGTGGCTCCATATTTTATAGAACCTATTCCCAATATATTAGCAGATGCGCTACCTGAAAAACCTTATGAACATGAATTATTAGTTTTGGAAGGTTTACGAAATAGTAGACTTGTATCGGGAAATGTTTTGGGTGGTTCGGAAATGCTCTTTTCGCTATTACTGGCTGATGACGGTAAAGGTAAATTTGATAGACACCCCAACCAATATACGACCCACTCGACGGGTTACCAAAGATTAAAGAAAATGAGATATATGTATGATCAACTTTTTCCGTACAGAAGACTATCGACATTTGAATTATACAAAAAAAATATTACCTCCGCACACCATCAATATTCCTCATGGGATTTAAAATTTCGTGAGAAGGAAGCACGAACTTTTAGCGGTATAGAAAATTTGGAAGATACTTTTGTTATTAGAGAAGGTCTATTGCTCAGATCCTACCGAGCTTATGCAGGTTGGATTTTAAACGCATCGTCAAAAGCCAATATAGATTTTTCCGACCTTTACTATAACGACAGCAGAGAAATTGACTTGAATAATGCTCAGTTTGTATTTCCTACATCACATTCGCTATTACCAAGAATAGACTCGGAACACGATATATTTTCCGTAGATCGTGATTTTCTCTTTGATCATGAAACATTTTCACGTTATTTTACCAAATCAGAAAACGTAAACCTAAAAATATTCAATAATTTTTCACCAGAGTACAGCGTGTCACCCTATCCAGTAAACTCTGAACATGGTTGGGGGTTGAATACCTTTCGGTATCTATACAACTTTAAAGATAATATATATACAGATAGTGATCAAAGATTAAGATTTGATGAATCCGATTGGACTTTTGAAGGTAAAATTTTACCTGCCTCTATTTTCAAAAAAAGTTTGATTGAATGGGGACATGAACAAGGTCATATAACCTCTACCAATTGGCTTAAAGATGGTACAGATACAGTAGCGGAATATAAAGGACTCTTGGAAAAGACAAGTATTGTCTCTAGACCAATGTGGTGGACCGCTGTATGGCCCAGAACTTTTTGGAGATATAGTACTCCTGAATATTTTGATGTATAATAACCATAAGGTTTGAAAATAAAGAATATAACAAATCGTAATTTTTTTATTAGTTATAGAAATACCTTACATTTTCTTTATTTTTTATTAATATTACTACATAGAAAGAAATACCTTACATTTTCTTATTTTTTATTAATCTTACTATATTTATATATCATGTTTGATTAAATAGGTACTTATTCTAAAATGATTATATTAGATTAAAAATCAACCATCAATATTATTACATGCAACATATCATTTGTTGATTATATAGGTACTATTCTAAAATAACTATTATTAAAATATACAGACACCATCAATATTATTACATGCACATATCATATTTGATTGATTATATAGGTACTAATTCTAAAATAAGCATATTAAATATATCAGACACCATCAATATTATTACATGGCAACATATCATATTTGTTTGATTATATAGGTACTTATTCTAAAATGATTATATTAGAAATATATCAGACACCATCAATATTATTACATGGCAACATATCATATTTGATTGATTATATAGGTACTAATTCTAAAATAAGCATATTAAATATATCAGACACCATCAATATTATTACATGCAACATATTTGTTTGATTATATAGGTACTTATTCTAAAATGATTATATTAGATTAAATATATCAGACACCATCAATATTATTACATGGCAACATATCATATCTGATTGATTATATAGGTACTAATTCTAAAATAATGATATTTTATAATATCAGATTAATATACATCAGATATTATCAATAGACATTTTTATCTTTATAATAATTATGTGCGCGTATCGCTAGACTTGTAATAATGATATCTGCGCTTCTCTTTTTTCATATTACCCTTTCCATCGTTATTTTCATTATTATAATTGGTATAGGGTTGATAATATTGTTGTTGATAGTAACGATCTTGGTTTCGTTGTTGGTGGTGACGGTGATCACATTGTTGCTGTTGAAAGTAACGATCTTGGTTTCGTTGTTGTTGCTGCTGCTGCTGCTGTTGTTGGTGGTGGTGACGGTGATCATCTTGTTTTTCTTCTTGCTGTTGCTGTTGTTGCTGCTGCTGCTGCTGTTGAAAATAACGATCTTGGTTTCGTTGTTGTTGTTGGTGACGGTGATCATCTTGACGGTGATTATCTTGCTGTTGGTCTTGCTGTTGATATTGTGGATTTTCTTGCTCCTGATGGTGGTATTGTTCTTGTTGTTTTGATTTATAGCTATTAGGCTGGTTGGAGAAGTGACGCTGTTGTTTTTGCCTATACAAATTGAATGGCACCTGATTTCTTTGATAAGAACCAGGAGAATATAAAGGAGGATAACATGAGGGTGTATTGAAACAATCCAAAGGAATATGACACGAAATATATGGGTAATGCTGTTGATATTGATAATTCTGTAGTGGGTAAGGTGGACATAATGTATAATTAGGCTGGCCCGAAAACATATGAGGTGTTACAAAAGAGGGATACATTGGCATTTGGGAAAATGATACCGCGGATACATTTGCTGATGGAGCATTTGTGTCATTCATTGGCTTTGCATTAATGGTAAGATAAATCGTAGCCTGTACATCATCAAACATATCTTTAACATCGTCGATAATATGGTACGGTCTTTTATTTCTTGATGGATTTGATGATACTTCCATTTCTTGTTCATCTGAATTTAAATTTGTATTCAGATTCATTTCTTGTTCATCTAGATTTGATTGTTCTTTTTGTGTATTTCGATCCATTTCTTGTTCATTTAAATTTGATTTTTCCTTTTGTGTATTCCGATTCATTTCTTGTTTATCAAGATTAGATTTTTCTTTTTTTGTATTCCGATTTGTTTCTTGTTTATCAAGATTAGATTTTTCTTTTTGTTTATTCCGATTCGTTTTTGGTTCTTCCGAAATTTTAAGATAAACCGTAGCTTTCATATCATCAAACATATTTTTAACATCATCGACATTAGGAGACGGATGGATGTCGATACAAGGAGGCAGATGGTATGGTCTATCATTATTTGGTGTCGGATTCCTTTTTTGTTCATCTTTATAATCATCTCTTTTCATATATTTTTTGTTATACACATCATCTTTATATGAATATACATTTCTTCTTTATTTTGAGAAGTATCTTTCTTCATTTTTTTATTATATTTATTGATTCACGGTCCATTTCATCACCATAACCTTTAAGATCAATATATAATCCTAATCTATTACTATTTTTATCGTCGTTATTATCGTCATCATCATCATTACCACCGTCACCATTACCACCGTCACCATTACCATTATCATCAGTATTTGTATTAGTTAACTTGGATACGTCCATCTGTGAGTCTTTCGTTGCTTCTACTACAGTTCTTTTCTTCGGTACAGGGGTTGTATTCTCAAGTGATTTTTCAGACTCCTCTGACCATAGACCATATTCTTTTGGTGGTGGTAGTTTTAAATCCTCTTCCACTTCTTTATTTGAAGGTGGTTTAAGTGAATCCATTTTTCTTTATATTAGTAGATATTGGTAATTGATATATTAAATGATGCTTGTTTTCTGTTTGATTCTGTTAAATCATGTGCGTATATATATATATATTTCCAGTAATATTTAAGATTATACCCCCTTATATATGTAATATTTAATATGATTGAACGTTAGTATCAAAATATGAATATAATCATATTAATATTTATATTTATATAACATAGCGGGGGTGTTAGTATATATTGTTTAAATAAATTATTAATAATTGCAGCTATTCCTGTATGAAAGGTTTTCTAGCCATGTTCTGTTGAAGGAAATATCAGATTATAATCAATGGATTTGTGATATTAAATAATGTAAAGCAAGACTGATGAAACTGAATCAGTATCTTTGTACAAGACTATCAATTATGGAAATATGAATATGAAATATTAAAACTAGAATAAATATATTATATACATATACATAAATATACATATACATAATATATATATATATATATATATTATATATATAATCATATGTTATAATAATATTATTACATTTCTACAAATATGGAAAATGAGAAATATATAAAGGATACTAAAGATGAAATTGGAGAATGTATAGAATCTCTCAAGTCTTTTGAGGAAAATGAGAAATATATAAAGGACACTAAAGATGAAATTGGTGAATGTATAGAATCTCTCAAGTCTTTTGAAAATTTCATATCTATAAAGATGAGAAATAATAAAGTTGGTGATTGTATCACAGATGATAATATTGGGGAATGTATTTATTTTCTAAATTTGGTAGAAGATTCTCTTAAAGAATGTCTAAATAAGATCAAGCTTATAAATGAAGCCATTAAAAATATAACGGATACTACAATACCGAAAGATGATAATCGAGAAAATGAAAATGTAACGGATATCACAATATCGAATGATAACCGAGAATATGATGAAAATGAAAAAATTACTTGTATAAGCAAAAATACAAACAGAAATATTAAGACTTATTTAAAAGATATACTCAAGATTATTGATAATGAAAAGAAAAAATGGGGAAAATATGATGAGCAAATGAAAGATAATATTAATCAGATTAACAAGATTATATATAATGATCTTTGTGGCCTCTTGGATAAGACAAAATCTACAATATGTATGAGTTATTCAAAAAATGATTTTGTATGCTTAAAAATTGGTGGAAAATATTTATCATCCGATAATGAACTATCAATGGGGTATCCTGTGCTTAAAAAAACTCCTACATGTATTCATTTATTATTGAGTCTAGGGATCGTATGGAATGAGATGCATAATACATTTATGTTGACTCGTATGGAAATTGGTAAAATTGAAAAGAAAGAAGTGTGTCTTGGTTGCCCAAATATTGATATTAAATCCACTGTAATATTCTATGATGGTTCAACACAAACTAGAGAAGAGACTTTCCCCTATAATTCTATAACGAGTTTTAGAAATAAAATCCCTCTCTATTCTCATAATGATATAGATGTTAAGACACATTCATCTTTTATTCATGTTATTGTTGATGACTTGAATAGTACATTTAGTGTTGAGGTTGAAAACTGTCCACAATTGATATATAGTAGTGACTGTGTTAATTCTGGTGGTATATCAATATTTACCAGATGGATGACTTGTACATTTGATAATATCAATAATCATATTAAAACATTGGGAGACAAAACGTTTTTTGGGAAAGTAAGAATCCCCAGAAATTTAGATGTAAATTTCAAGCCTATTAAAGTTCATAATAATGAATATGAACACATTATACAAAATACCAATATAAAAAGATTATTATCCATGAATGTAGGAGATGATGATGGCTTATTAAATACATTCATTTCATTTTTTAAAGAGGAAAACAATCCATCATCTTTTGAAAAAATTAATGATGAAATAGAAAAATTGATAAGTCTGGAGAGAATTATAGATACGATGAATTATAATGGAGAATGTAATGAAAATAACGTACAAGAAATAGAGGAAGTATTTGATAAAGATGATATTAAAGAGTCACAAGAAATAGAGGAAGTATTTGATAATGATGATATTAAAGAGTCGAATAAACGCAAAAGAAATTATAGCTTTTGCGGATAGACTCTTAAATAAGATTCATCATGCAGGTATAATAAATATGGTTCCATCTTTTATGACCGAAATTGAAAAATGTGAAACTATAAGGAATTTTTCTATTTTAGAATATCCATTAATTAAGAAAGATGGTGTTAATCTTACATGTAGAACAAAAGATAAAGACATGGATAGAACAAATAAAAAGAAAAAAACATTTTCTTTTTTGAAGGAAATAAAAGAATTGGGAGGGTGCACATGTAATTTGAAGCCGTTGTTCAATACCATTTATTTGATGGCGAATGATAATGAACTTGTTGAGATTAACAAATATTATAAATATTACTTTGATACAATAGAAGAATTTTATATGGACACCGTTTTATGATCCCAATATAAAAAACGATCCCAATATTAACTGGGAAAGAGGACAGAAAATTAGACGAAAACTAAGATTAATTATGATAGCAAGTTTGTTTTCATCACAGTATTCTATAACAAATAGAATTTTAAATAGAGAATTTAAAAAATATTTTGAATATATTTTAAGATATACATTATTTATTCTTTTTGACAAAATCAAAAATAATGTTGATACAAAGCTGAATGGATGGATCACTCGTGCTCTTGTCAATCACTTGTCTAATTATAACAATATGTTAGAATTTGTTTGTATATTGAAAACTTGGATGTGTGAATTTCAATATTACCCAATTGGTAAATATTGGCTTGATGGTATGTCTACAACGAACGGTAGTTTCGAAAAGGACTCAACAGGAAAATATAAAGCCTTATTTACACCTATCGCTAAGCATATGAGAGTAATAAAACTAAAAAAAGAAAATGATTATAATGAGAATGGCAAGGATGATATATACCAACATTTGTCATCTATAAATAACCCAATTTTGTTGATTAATCTATCTACCGGAGAGGGTGTATTATCTCTGGAATCATTAAGGGTTAGGAGTGAAGATGACATGAATATTACACATATTAATTTTGGGGATTCTAATATTATTAGAGCGAAACATATTATTAGACCTATTATACAAATCAAACTAAATAAAAAGCATTTGCAACCTATAGAGTCTTTGGTTGACGTATTTAATTTGGATATTATGGATATATTTCTCGATCGTAAACATTGGATGGAGATTTTAAAAAATAAAGGATCGTTTAGTCTGGTGGCGGTGGGAAAACATGTGTCATCTTTTAAAAAGAAAAAGACGAATAATGGAAAATTATTAAACGAGAAAGACAGTTATACCGCTATCAATGTAATGTCTAGTTTATATAACGAATATGGGGAATCTATAAATTATATTCCAAAAGATATGATACAAGATATGAATAATTGTTTAGGTGATGAAGGATATAAACGAGCCATACGATCACTAGCTCCATCAAAAATTAAACTTATAATATGTAATGATAATAATAATACACAAATTATCTATCGATGCTAATCATTGTTATAAAAAATTGCGATTCCACTTTTAATTGTTATCCTATACAATATGTTTCGTCAATGTTTTATACCTAAATATAGAGCAGGGATAATGAGACATTCCAGTGCGAATGATAAGAAAGAGGACAATTTTGATATACTATTTAAAAAATATCAAACAACTTGCAATGATATAGTACAGAAAAGAAAGAAGATCAATAAATATCTGAACAAACTAGAATCTAAAAGATGTTCTGTAACATTAAAACTTCGTCAAAATAAAAGAGGTATAAAACGAAAATTAGAATTGTAAATAATCAGACGAATATATATCAGGTAAAATTTAAAAAAAAGGAAAGTCAAATGACTTAATACCAGTGAGTTTATTTTGTATATATGTATGTTTAAAAATAAAAATAAAATATATATATTTTATTTATAACATAAATTATCAGAATTATCTCTTTTTTAACAAAATTTACAAATGAAAGACATTTATATTTTTTTAATATA
>NW_025918257.1:0-8650 GCF_019202785.1 Penaeus chinensis | reverse complement strand
GAAGTGGTGGGCTCCGAAGAGGAGCTGGTGTAGTTGAAGAGCTGGTGTAAGTTGATAGAGCTTTCCTATGGAAGAGATTGAGTAAGTAGAGGAGCTGGGGTCTCAGTTGGAGGAAGTGGTCGAATCCAAGGATGATGTGGAAAAGCTTGAAGATGTGGTTGTGTCCGTTCTGTGTCAGTTGGAGATTGTGGAGGGCTGGAGTAGCTTGAAGACGTGCGTGTTTCCTTACTGGTGCTGGAGCTAGGTGAAGTAGTGATCACTGAGGTATCAGTTGAGAAGTGGACGTGGTTGAATCATTGAGGAGCTTGGGAATGTCGAAGAAGGGGTGGGCTCCGAAGAGGAGCTGATGTGGATGAGCTTGTGTAAGTTGAAGAGCTTTCTATGGAAGAGCTTGAGTAAGGAGAGGACGCTGGTGTCCTCAGTTGGAGAAGTGGTCGAACTTGGATGATGTGGACAAAAGATTGAAGACAAGTGGTTGTGTCCGTACTGGTGTCAGTTGGAGAGTATGTGGAAGAGTGGGAGTTGCTTAAAGACGTGCTTGTGTCCTCACTGGTGCTGGAGCTAGGTGAAGTAGTTGAATCCCAGAGGTATCAGTTGGAGAAGTGGAAGTGGTTGATACATAGGGAGCTTGGGAAAGTCGAAGTAGTGGTGGATCCGAAGCGGGAGCTGGTTGTGGAAGAGCTGGTTAAGTGGAAGAGCTTCTATGGAAGGGCTTGAGTAATTAGAGGAGCTGGTGTGCTCAGTTGGAGAAGTGGTCGAATCCAAGGATGATGTGGAAACGTTGAAGAAAAGTGGTTGTGTCCGTATGTGTCCGTTGGTGAGTCTGTGGAAGAGCTGGGTAGCTTGAAGACGTGCTTGTTACCTCCTGGTGCTGGTGCTAGGTGAAGTAGTTGAATCCACACGAGGTATCAGTTGGAGTGAAGTGGACGGGTTGAATCATAGAGGAGCATTGGGAAAGCGAAGAAGTGGTGGGCTCAGAAGAGGAGCTGGATGAGAAGAGCTGGTGTAAAGGTTGAGAGCTTCTATGGAAGAGCTTGAGTAAGTAGTGGAGCTGGTGTCCAGTTGGAGAAGTGGTCGAATCAAGGATGATTGGAAAAGCTTGCAGAGTGGTTGTGTCCGTACTGGTGTCAGTTGGAGAGTCTGTGGAGAGCTGGAGTAGCTTGAAGACGTGCTTGTTGCCTTACTGGTGCTGGAAGTAGGTGAAGTAGTTGATAATCACAGGGTATCCGTTGGGAGAGTGTGACGTGGTTGAATCATAGAGGCGCTTGGGAAAGTCGAAGAGTGGTGGGCTCGAAGAGGAGCTGGTGAGGAAGAGCTGTGTAAGTTGAAGAGCTTTCTATGGAAGAGCTTGAGTAAGTAGAGGAGCTGGTGTCTCAGTTGGGAGTGGTCGAATCCAAGGATGATGTGGTAAAGCATTGAAGATAGAGGTTGTGTCCGTACTGGTGTCAGATTGGAAGAGTCTGTGGAAGAGCTGGAGTAGCTTGAAGACGAGCTTGTTTCCCACTGGTGCTGGAGCTAGGTGATGTAGTTGAATCACAGAGGTATCAGTTGGAGAAGTGGACGTGGTGCTCCTAGAGGAGCTTGAGAATGTCGAAGACGTGGGGGCGCGAAGAGGAGCTGGTGTAAGTTGAAGAGAGGTGTAAGTGGAAGTGCTTTCTAGGAAGAGTTGTGTAAGTAGAGGAGCTGGTGTCCTCAGTTGGAGAAGTGGTCGAATTCCAGGATGATGGGGAAGAAAGCTTGAAGAAGTGGTTGTGTCGTACTGGTGTCTGTCGGAGAGTTCTAGTGGAGAGCTGAGTAGCCTTGAAGACGTGCTTGTTCTCCTCACTGGAGCTGGAGCTAGTGAAGTAGTTTTGAATCCACGAGGTATTCAGTTGGAGAGTGGACGTGGTTGATTCATTGAGGGCTTGGTAAGTCGAGAAGTGGTGGCTCTGAAGAGGGCTGGTGTAAGTTGAAGAGCTGGTGTAAGTGAAGAGATTTCTATGGAAGAGCGTGAGTAAAGTAGGAGGAGCTGGTGTCCTCCAGTGGGAGAAGTGGTCGAATCCAAGGATGTTGTGGAAAAGCTTGAAGAAAGTGGTTGTGTCCGTATGGTGTCGTTGGATGAGTTGTGGAAGAGCTGCGAGTAGCTTGAAGACGTGCTTGTTTCCTATTGGAGCTGACTAGGTTGAAGTAGTTGAATCCACAGAGGTATCATTGGAGAAGTGGACATGGTGATTCCATAGAGGAGCTTGGGAAAGTCGAAGAAGTGGTGGGCTCCGAAGGAGTTGGTGTAAGTTGAAGAGTGGTGTAAGTTGAAGAGCTTTCTATGGAAGAGCTTGAGTAAGTAGAGGAGCTGGTGTCCTCAGTTGGAGAAGTGGTCGGAATCCAAGGATGATGTGGAAAAGCTTGTGAAGAAGTGGTTGTGTCCGTTACTGGTAGTTGGTCAGTTGGAGAGTCTGTGGAGACTGGAGTAGCTTGAAGGACGTGCTTGTCCTCACTGGTGCTGGAGCTAGCTGTGATAGTCGTTGATCCACTGAGGTATTCAGTTGGAGAGTGGAGTGTTGAATCCATAGAGGAGCTTGGGAAAGTCGAAGAAGTGTTGGGCTCGAAGAGGAGATGGTGTAAGTTGAAGAAGGCTGGGTGTAAGTTGAAGAGCTTTCTATGGAAGAGCTTGGTAAGTAGAGGAGCTGGTGTCCTCAGTTGGAGCAGTGGTCGTATCCAAGGATGATGTGGAAAAGCTTGAAGAGTGGTTGTGTCCGTACTGGTGTCGTTGGAGAGTCTGTGGAAGGACTGGTGTAGCTTGAAGACGTGACTTGTTTCCCATGGTGTGGAGCTAGGTGTGATGTAGTAGTAGTTGAATCCACAGAGGTTATCAGTTGGAGAAGTGGACGTGGTTGGAATACATAGAGGAGATGGGAAGTCGACGAAGTGGTGGGTCCGAAGAGGAGTGGTTGTAAGTTGAAGAGTGGAGTGTAAGTTGAAGAGCTTTTATGGAAGAGCTTGAGTAAGTAGAGGAGCTGGTGTCCTCTGTTGGGAGTGGTCGAATCAAGGATGAAGTGGAAAAGCTTGAAGAAGTTGGTTGTGTCCGTACTGGTGATCAGTTGGAGAGTCTGGGAAGAGTGGAGTAGCTTGAAGACGTGTTGTTTCATCACCTGGTGCTGGAGTAGGTGGATGTAGTTGAATCCACGAGAGGTATAAGTTGGTGAAGTTGGACGTGGTTGAATCAATTAGGTTTAGGAGCTTAGGGAATGTCGAAAGTTAATGTGGTGGGCCGATGAGGAGCTGGTGGTAAGGTGTAAGACGCTTTGGTGTACAGTTGGGAAGAGCTTTTATGGATGAGCTTGAGTTAAGTAGTGAGATGGTGTCTCAGTTGGAGAAGTGGTCGAATCCAAGGATGTGGGAAAAAAGCTTGATGAGTGGTATGTGTCGTACTGGTGTCAGTTGGAAGAGATCTGGGGAAGAGCTGGAGTAGCTTGAGAAGGACGTGCTTGTTTCCCCGTTCCATGTGCTGGAGCTATGGCTGAAGTAGTTGAATCCACTGAGGTATGAGTCTGGAGAAGGGGAGGGTGGAGACCATGGGTAGCTTTGGGTATCGATCGTAGAAGTGGTGGCTCAAGAAGAGCTGGTGTCAGTTGAAGAGGCTGGTTGTAAGGTGAAGAGCTTATTATGGGGAAGAGCTTGAGTGAAGAGATGAGCTGGTATGTCCTCAGTGGAAGATGTGGTCGTAATCAAAGGATGATGTGGAAAGTTGAAGATGTGGTTGTGTCTCCAGTACTTGTGTCGAAGTTGGAGAGTACTGTGGTAAGAGCTGGAGAGCTTGAAGCTTCGTGCTGTGATTTCTTTCATTGGTGCTTAATGGAAAGAAGGTGAAGTAGTTGCACTCCACAGTTAGGGTATCGCAGTTGGAGAAGTGGACGTGGCATTGAATCATAGAGGAAGTCATGGGAAAATAGTGCGAATGTAGAAGTTGGTGGGCTTCCGAGTTAGGAGTGGTGTAAGTTGAAGAGTGGCAATAATGAGTGTATGTTGAAGAGCGTGTCTTATGGATAGAGTCTGGGTTGTGTAAGTAGCTAGGTGAGTTGTGCTCGGGGTATCGCTTTATGTTTCGAATACCGCTAGGATGTGATGTGGATAAAGCTATTGAAGAGATTACGTGGGTTGTGTAAGTTCTGGTGTCAGTAGTGGAAGACGGTATTATTTGGACAGAGCTGAGTGCTTGAAGACGTTGCTTGTTTTCTCATGGTGCTGGAGCTTAGGTAAGTAGTTGATCCACAGAGGTATCAGTTGGAGAAGTGGAAACGTGGTGAATCCATAGAGGAGCTTGGGAAATTCGAAGAAGTGGGGGCTCCCGAGAGTTGAGTGGTAGTAAGTTGAAGAGATGGTTTGTAAGTTGAAGAGTTTATAAGGAAGAGCTTTTGCGTAAGTAGAGGAGCTGGTTGTCCTCAGTGGGGAGAAGTGGTCGTATCCAAGGCTTGATGTGGAAAAGCTTGAAGATGTGTTGTTGTGTCGCTACTGGTGTCAGTGGAGAGTCTGTGGGAAGTGGCTGAGTAGCTTGAGACGTGCTTGTTTCTCACTGGTGCTGGGGGCTAGGTGAAGTGTTGAATCCACAGAGGTATCTGTTGGAGGAAGTGACGTGGTTGATTCCATTAGTGGGCTTGGGAAAGTTCGACTGAAGTGGTGGGCTACGAAGAGGAGCTGGAGTATGTTGAAGAGCTGGTGTAAGTTGAAGAGCTTTTATGGAGTGCTTGAGTAAGTATGGTAGCTGGTTGTCCGCAGTTGGGAAAGTGGTCGAATCAAGGATGGGGATTTGTGGTAAAAAGCCTTTGAAGTAAGTGAGTTGTAATGTCGTTAATGTGTCAGTTGGAGAGTCTGTGGAACGAGTAGGAGTAGCTTGAAGAAGTGCTGTTTCCTCACTGGTGCTGTAGAGCTAGGTGATAGTAGGTGAAGCCACAGAGGTACGCCAGTCTTGGTGAAGTGGACGTGGTTGAATCCATAGGGAGCTTGGAAAGGAATTAGATCGATACGAAAGTGGGGGGCTCCGAATGAGACGGAGCTGTGGGGTAAGTTTGATGTGCTTAACGAATGGTGGGAGATGTTGTCGAAGAGAGCTTTGCTTTGGAACGAAGTTGAGTAAGTAGAGGGGGACTCGCGTGTTGTAGCGGTCTCGCTCTGTTATGGTCAAGGAGTGAGTGGACGATTCCAAGAGGCTGATGGTGGAAATGCACTTAGTGAGATGGAGAGTGAGTTGTGTACGTGACTGGTGTCAGTTGTGAGAGTCCTGTGGAAGACTGGTGTAGCTTGAATAGCGTGCTTGTTCCTTCACTGGTTGCTGGAATGCTAGGTGAAGGTTGGAGGTTATCAGTTGTGAATCCAAGTGTATTCAGTGGAGAAGTGGACGTGGTTGAATCCATAGAGGAGCTTGGAAGTCGAAAGAGGTAAGTGGTGGGCTCCGAAGAGGAGTGGTGTATAGTAGAAGAGCTGGTGTAATTGAAGAGCTTTCTATGGAAGAGCCTTGAGTTAGTAGAGGAGCTGGTGTCCTCAGTTGGAAGAAGTTTGGACGTGGTTGAATCCATAGAGGAGTTGGGAAAGTCGAGGAAGTGTGGGCTCGAAGAGGAGCTGGTGTAAGGTTGAAGAGCTGGTGTAAGTTGAAGAGCTTTCTATGGAAGAGCTTGAGTAAGTAGAGGAGCTGGTGTCCTCAGTGGAGAAGTGGTCGAATCCAAGGATGATGTGGAAAAGCTGAAGAAGTGGTTGTGGCGTCTGGTGTTCCGTTTGGAGAGTCTGTGGAAGAGCTGGAGTAGCTTAAGGACGTTGCTTGTTTCCTCACTGGTGCTGGGCTCGGTGAGTAGTGAATCCACAGAGGTATCGTTGGAGCAGTGGACGTGGTTGATCACATAGAGGAGCTTGGGAAAGTCGACAGAAGTGGTGGGCTACGAAGAGGAGCTGGTGTAAGTGAAGAGCTGGTGTACGTTGAAGATTTCTTATGGAAGAGCTGAGTAAGTAGAGGAGCTGTGTTCTCAGTTGGAGAAGTGTCCGAATCCAAGGATGATGGGGAAAAGCTGGAAGAAGAGGTTGTTCCGTATTAGTGTCAGTTGGAGAGTCTTGTGAAGAGCTGGAGTGGCTTGAAGGGGCGTGGCTTGTTTCCTATGGTGTGCTGGAGTAGGTGAAGTAGTTGAATCCACAGAGGTATCAGTTGGAGGAAGTGGACGTGGTTGAATCCATAGAGGAGCTTGGGAAAGTCGAAGAAGTGGTGGGTCCGAAGAGGAGTGGGTTTGTAGTTGAGAAGCTGGTGTAAGTTGAAGAGCTTCTATGAAGAGCTTGAGTAAGTAGAGGAGCTTGGTTTTGTCCTCAGTTGGAGAAGTGGTCGAATCCAAAGGTGTATGAGTGGAAAAGCTTGAAGAAGTGGTTGTGTCCGTATGGTGTCAGTTGGAGAGTTGTGAAGAGCTGGAGTAGCTTGAAGTCGTGCTTGTTTCCTCACTGGTGTGGAGCTAGGTGAAGTAGTTGAATCCACAGAGTATCAGTTGGAGAGTGGACGTGGTTGAATCCATAGAGGAGCTTGGGAAGTCGAGAAGTGGTGGCTCCGAAAGAGGGGGGGTGCGTAGTTGAAGAGCTGGTGTAAGTTGAAGCGTTTCTATGGAAGAGCTTGAGTAGTAGAGGAGCTGGTGTCCTTCAGTTGGCGAAGTTGGTCGAATCAAGGATGTGTGGAAAGCTGAAGTGAAGAAGTGGTTGTGTCCGTACTGGTAGGTCAGTTGGAGAGTCTGTGGAAGAGCTGGAGTTGCTTGAAGACGTTGCTTGTTTCCTCACTGGTGCTGGGTAGGTGAAGTAGTTGGAATCCACAGAGGTATCAGTGGAGAAGTGGACGTGGTGTTGAATCCATAGAGGGCTTGGGAAACAGTCGAGAAGTGGTGGGACTCGAGAGGAGCTGGTGTAAGTTGATGGAGCTGTGTAAGTTGAAGAGCTTTTATGGAAGAGCTTGAGTAGTAGAGGAGTGGTGTCCTCGTTGGAGAGTGGTCGAATCAAGGATGTTGTGGATAAAGCTTGAAGAAGTGGTTATGTGTCTCGTTATGTGTCAGTTGGAGAGTCTGTGGGGAAGAGCTGGAAGTAGCTTGAAGACGTGCTTGTTTCCTCACTGGTGCTGGATCTGGTGAAGTAGTTGAATCCACAGAGGGTAGCAGTTGGAGAAGTGGACGTGGTTGAAACATAGAGGAGTTGGGAAGACGAAGAAGTGATGGGCTCCCGAGAGGAGCTGGTGTATGTTGAAGAGCTGGTGTAAGTTGAAGAGTTTCTATGGAAGAGCTTGTGAGTAAGTAGAGGCGTGGTGGTCCTCAGTTGGAGAAGTGTCGAATCCAGGAGGATTGTGAAAAGCTTGAAGAGTGGTTGTGTCCGTATGGTAGTTCACGTTGGGAGAGTCTGTGGAAGAGCTGGAGTAGCTTGAAGACGAGCTTGTTCCTCCACTGGTGCTGGAAGCTAGGTGAAGTCGTTGAATTCCACAGAGGTGGTATCGTAGGAGAAGTGGAGTGGTTGAATCCATCGGAGGAGCTGGGAAAGTCGAAGAAGTGGTGGGCTCCGAAGAGGAGCTGGTTGTAAGTTGAAGAGGTGGTGTAAGTTGAAGAGCTTACTAAGGAAGAGCTTGAGTAAGTAGTGGAGCTGGTGTCCTCAGTTGGGAGAAGAGGTCGAATCCACGGATGATTTGGAAAAAGCTTGAAGAAGTGGTTGTGTCCGTTCTGGTGTCAGTTGGAGATCCTGTGGAAGAGCTGATATCGTGAAGACGTGCTTGTTTTCCTCTCTGGTGCGAGCAGTGAAGTAGTTGAATCACAGAGGTTACAGTGGGAGGAAGTGGACGTGGTTGAATCCATAAGAGGAGACTTGGGAAGTCGAAGAAGTGGTTGGGGTTTGTTCTCGAAGAGGAGCTGGTGTAAGTTGATGAGCCTGGTGTAAGTTTGAAGACTTTCTATGGAAGAGCTTGAGTAAGTAGAGGAGCTGGTGTCCTCAGTTGAGAAGTGGTCGAATCCAAGGATGATGTGGAAAAGCTTGGAAGAAGTGGTTGTGTCCGACTGGTGTCAGTGGAGAAAGTCAGTGGGAAGAGCTGGAGTAGCTTGAAGACGTGCTTGTCCTCCTCACTGGTGCTGAGCTAGGTGAAGTAGTTGAATCCAAGAATAATCAGTTGGAGAAGTGACGTGGTTGAGCCATAGAGGAGCTTTGGAAGGTCGAAGATGTGTGGGCTCCGAAGAGGAGCTGGATGGGAAGAGCAGGTGTAAGTTGAAGAGCTTTCTATGGAAGAGCTTGAGTAAGTAGAGGAGCTGTGTCCTCAGTTGGAGAAGTGGTCGTAAATCCAAGGATGATGTGAAAGCTTGAAGAAGTGGTTGTGTCAGTACTGGTGTCATTTGGAGAGTCTGTGGAAGAGCTTGGAGTAGCTTGAAGACGTGCTTGTTTCCTCACTGGTGGTGAGCTAGGTGAAGTAGTTGAATCCACAAGGTATCAGTTGGAGAAGTGGACGTGGTTGAATCCATAGAGGACTGGGAAGTCGTAAGAATTGGTGGCTCCGAAGAGGAGCGGTGAAGTTAAGATGCTGGTGTAAGTTGAAGAGCTTTCTATGGAAGAGCTTAGTAGTAGAGAGCTGGTCCTCAGTTGAGAAGTGTCGAATCCAAGGATGATGTGGAAAAGCTTGAAGAAGTGG
>NW_025918256.1:0-2500 GCF_019202785.1 Penaeus chinensis | reverse complement strand
TGGAATTTAAAAATCTGATTTTTCATCAAGAAATAAAAGATAATGTATACTCTAGCTGATTATATATACACACAACACACACACACATACACATATATATATATCTAAATATATATATATATATATATATATATATTGCATATGTATATTTTATGTGTGTGTATATATATATATAATATATATATATATTTATATGTATATATATATATATATATAATAGACATATGTATATGGATTGTGTGTGTGTGTATATATATATATATATATATATATCATATATATACTATATATTATATATTATAATATAATCTGCTTATGTATACATTATTATTTTATTTTTGATGAAAAATCAGATTTATAAAGTTAAAACCACAAAGTAATGGAATGTTAAGGCTTTATAGTTTTGCTTTAGGTTGAGACATAAATTCCATCACATCTATCTAGCCAATGCATTTCACTGAGCAGTTTCGCTAGTAACTAACTTCTCATTACCAGACTTAACAGACAAGCAAATAACGATATCACTGGTCACTATCGATGTGTGTGTGTGGTGATGTAGTGTGTAGTCATATGCATAATAAATATAATTGTATTGCATAAATATATTATGAGTGTGTGTGTTTGTGTATGTGTGCGTGTAGAATGGAAACTTTTGAATTGTGTTGCAATAGACTTTTACAGATACAGGACAATAGTTGAGGTTATTAGAGAAAATTAGGTAGGATATTCATTGGAGAATATTAAAACACCACAAATGTTGAAACGTACATGGTCACGTGGAAGAAAAATGAGAGTCTGGATAAAGATCTAATAAGGGTACGGTTTTTGATAAATGAAGGGGTAGACCCAGACTTCGATACGTAGATAATATAAAAGATCGATAAGAATGAGCTGATTCAATCAACTAGAAAGTTGCAGGACCGTTCTTCCGGGAGAAAATTTGTATGGGATGCAACGGCTGATCAGCCCAATAATCATTCGTTTCAAGAATTATATATATTGTACTTATATAATATATATATATATATATATATATATATATATAGATTATATATGTGTGTTGTGTGTGTGGTGTGTGGGGTGTGTGTTTGTGTGTGTGTGTGTGTGTGTTTATACTTACATATAATTTATATATATATTTATATATATATATCTATATATATATATACATATATAAACATACGCACACCCACAATCAGTGACCAAATATACACATACAGGGACACTGCCATATATGTACGCCTGAGCATCTGTTAGCGTTTGGCTTGTGTGAGTAAGTGTGTATGCGCGTGTGCTTGTGTGTATATAATATAAAGCACGCACTTTTTTCGTTCCTCTTTATGAACAGTAATTATTGACGCTGAGCCTGGGGCTTATTTTTACAGTTGAGATGCAGTTTTTAGAACAAAACAAAATAAAGAACGATAAATAAAAGGAATAGAAGTTGCCTAAGGACTGCATACCAATTTCTCTTGCTTTATCTCGTGGGTTTAATTTCTAATATACTTTCTCTATTGCCTGGGGGACTGCCCTGTGGTTTTGTTTCCTAGTTTTGAGTTAAATTTATCGTCTTTACTGAGTTGGTATCGTTGGTATAGTGTTTTATCATTTATCAACGTTCATTTATTATTCAATTGTTTACTTTACAGGTTCTCTTGCAGCTGTCGTTTTCATTTTATTTATACAAACGCACATTATCGAAAATAAACCCCCAACTCTTCGGGTTGTGTGTATGTGTGTGTGTGTGTTGTGTGTTTGTGTGTGTGTGTGTGTGTGTGTGTGTGTGTGTGTGTGTGTGTGTGTGTGTGTTGTGTGTGTGTGTGTCACTCTATCGTGTGTGTGTGGTGGGGTATGTTATGCTTGTATGCTTTACAAATTGCTTTTAAAATATATATTTATTTTGTATATAAAAGGTACTACATAAATAAATATATATTGCATTAGTACCCATTCTCCCAGTTCCCCAAATTCGAGAAAACATAAAAATACAAGCAAAATTCGATGTTTTACGAAAATATTCGATGGAGATTTCAAGTCAGATGCTCAGCGGTCTCACAAGAGACATTGCTTTCAGGACTTGGAAGAATAAATTTCTACAGGTGTATTCCATTAGAAAAAAAAAGATGTAGGTTTATAGAACAAGTGCAATTGCCTTTTATGAATTAAAAAAAGCGATGGATTGGAAATTTTCTTATAACCAATTATTATTCTTAAGACCTTACATCAAAAGACAAAACAGAAAGTATGTTCGAACAATATTAAGGATTTATGAACTTGGTCTATGATAAAGATAACACAAGTAAAAATAAAATAAAAGCCTGGGACAAACGTTGTGAAAGGGACTGAGACATTATCAGCTGAGGAATGGGACGTCGTGGTTGATAATTCTATAATCGGTTTATCACTGTGTAATAACGTGAACCTAGGCATTGTGATTCATATTTTGTCCTGGCTGATGCTTCCGTTGTGATAAATGGATAATTTTTTTCGTGCTTCATCT
>NW_025918255.1:17500-20000 GCF_019202785.1 Penaeus chinensis | reverse complement strand
CATCATCATCATCATCATCATCATCTTCTTCTCTTGCCAATTTATGAGAAATACTGACGACTGAATAAATGAATTATACTCACTCTGATACAGTGGTTCTCAACCTTGAGTTCCCGGATGAAACTGAGAAAACGATTTTGTCTTTTGTCAATAAAACCGTCTCGCTGCGACAAAAAGTAAAAATCGCTTTTAAAAAAAAAACTACGTAGGCCTAAGAAGAAAAAAAACGAGAACCACCATTCCATCATTTCCTCCAGACTTCCTAGGCCTATTTCCATCCCCCAGTCCTCAGGAACCAGCATATCAGATGATCTGAGCAGCATCATTGTAGGCCTTGTGCAGGTTATCGCGACATCTGTGGGTTCTCTCCTGATCGACCGAGCCGGCAGGAAATTCTTGCTGAGTTTTTCTGCTTTTACCATGTCACTTTCCATTGGTAAGTGTGTTGGGGTGTTTGTGTAGTGTTTGGTATGAGGAGTTTAGTAACCTGGAACTATTGCAAAAGAATTTACTTATTGGTGGTGTTTGGTGATGATAGTTTTGAGTAATCGGTGAGATGGTTTGAGATGTTTGCTTCTTGGGGTATTTCATAAAAAATAAATGAATAAGAAAATAAAAAATAAATAAATAAATAAAAGTAGCAATTATTATTGTTAGAATTGGTGTCATTATTATTATTCATCATAAAAATAACCGTCAGTTAACACGCTATCCATGTTTGAAATAAGTGTTAACAACCCCAACAAATCCAATATCATAAGCCAATGTTAATGCAATCAGTATATGAGAAACGTATTACAAATTAGTGAAAAAAAGAGATATAGGTACTCAAACCAAGCCAAATCTAAATCATCGCTCGCGAAGGGGCGGGACCTCTTATACATCCATTTTGAAGTGACTATAGTAGCCGTAAGTGACAGCGTAATGAAAAGAACAACTGTAACTGTAGTGAGAGTAATGAAATAATTATTATAACAACGGTAAAACTGATAACAGGAATTGCAAGAATAAAATCATATCTGACTGAATTTAGCTTTAAATCTTAAGACTTTATTATTTTTATTGATTCACTTTTTTTAAATGTCACACCATTTTCTATAATTATCACTCTTTCCCACACAGTCAGTCTCGGCATCTTCTTTTACATCAAGTCAACGAACGAATCCTATGCCCAAGAATATCTAGGTTGGCTTCCCCTGACTTCACTCATGGTCTTCATCTCTGCCTTTTCCATTGGTTATGGCCCTATTCCGTGGGTCATGATGGGTAAGTTGGTGAGGGTGTAGAGTGCATGAGTAAAATTGAGTCCCGAGGCTTAAGACTTGAGAAAGTAAAGGTAAATGAGTAGATCATTATGGCAGAGTAGAATAAGATATATGGAAATGAATAATGAGATTTATGAATGAGAAGCAAGTAACATATAACAAATATCGGGAAGGTAATAAACTGATTATCCTTTTTTACAAAGAATCCTGGTTACAGCGTAAACCAAGCAGATTGGATCATCGAAAGAGCACATACCACACAAAATAATATTAATGATAACAAGAATAATAATGTTAATACTAAGCTTACAACTCAACTGCAAGTCTGTAACCTGGGAGATTTCAAGGGAGGTTCCTAATATACCATTTTTTCCATTATCCTACCAAGTTCCTGTCCCATAAAAATGCCTAAATGTAAATGAAGAAAAATCTTCGTAGTTGCAGATTCTCAGAAAACTAAGTTACATTGAACTGAATGCATAGAGTTCAACTCACAGTGACATTTTTATTTGCTTTGCCATGTAAAAAAAAAAAATCCCCAAAGATTTGTCGATAGCAGGGTCATACAGAGATAACGAAATACCGAATATTTTTTACTACATTATTCTGCAACAAAGGTATTTCAGAGTCCTGTCTCGCCTGCTTTTTTTTAGACCTAGAACACCAGAACTATTGAGACTTCCCTTCCAAGAGTAGACAGACTCTAGTGCATTCAGGATCAAGACAAAAAACAACTGGTAACTCTGATTCTGGAGCACTTCGATTCACCGTTTCGTTCCTTTTATAATCATTTTACACAATGCTTATGTACACATGTTTTGTATATTGAAAGAAAACTTATTATTTTTATTTGTTGCTATCAACGCCTCTTTGTTTGTTGTTGTTTTTCTTATGAGTAAATCAAAGTACTCCAGAGTTCAAGGTAAGACATTTTCTTTCCTAATATTGGATGGAGTATACGTATGATTACGTAAACTGCAGTTTGTTTTAAGGAGAGAGGAAAAACGTACTTCGTGAATATACTTTCAGCCTTATCTGCATAGTAGTCCAAAATAAGATATAAAGCTAAAATACTAAATAACTTTACTTCCGAACACCGTGTGGTGCTTGATAATTATGTGTTTTGACTGATAACGCCAATGGCTATATATCGTGCAGTAAATACTTTAAAGTACCTGATAAAGAATCGTTTTTGCTCCCTATGGAAATACCGTTTTTAATGATAAGATCAAAAG
>NW_025918255.1:0-2500 GCF_019202785.1 Penaeus chinensis | reverse complement strand
ATCAGTATCAGTACTACTTGGCCGAAGAAATAGTGCTATATGACCTTTGATGTCTAGCACTTTTATTTGTATAATGCATTAATACTGGGCATAGAAAAATAAGCGTTTTGGTTCTGAACCTGGAATACAGTATAGGTAAATGGACATACATACATACATACATACATACATACATACATACATACATACATACATACATACATACATACATACATACATACATACATACATACATACATACATACATACGTGTGTGTGTGGTGGGGGGGGGGGGTTGTATGTGTCGTATGAGTGCGCGCTATATACGAGTATATGTGTATCGCATTTGAATCCGGGTTCGCGCTCGGTCAGTTCCTCGCAGTCAGATCAGTTGTTTAAAGTTGGGAAAGAATGGATCTGGCCTCCTTGCAACAGCATCCCGCGCCTTAGAATGCCAATTTCTCTGCGGGTATGCCACGGCTGGTCAGCAAGATAAGTTATCCGTAATATTTATATATATTGTGTATGATATACTAGCTGAGAGTGGCCGGCTTTGCCCTGGCAGAAATTTCTTTCCAGAATATGAACAGTTGCACGACTAAAACTACCATAAATTGTATCTTATTTGGTCAAGAAGTGTAGTTTTGGAACTATATTCTTGTACATATATATGCATACATCCATTAACATTTACACACACAGCTACCGTGGAAATACTATACAATTACATACATTACATTAATAAATATACCCATACATACAGCACGCACATAAACAGACAAACACGCGCGCACATCCAGATCAGTGACACCGTAGAAATACCACTGCCGTTACTTTTTAGTGCCAGTTATAGTGCTACCGCTATTCGTTTAGACTGTCGCAGGTAGGGGCACCGCTAGTAGTTTTCGGGCACTGTGTTGTGTTCCTAGTCTAGTATATTGAAGGGTGCTATTCATAGGCCGTGCAGCAGCAAGAGGTGAAATGGAGATTTAACCTCTCTCGTATTTATATCCTGGATTTAAATAGCGATTTTTCTGGGTTTGAAAAATATAGGGTTTCCTCAACTGTATTATTTTTCTATTGATTCCACATTGTATTTCGTAGGATAATTGAATCCTGGATATGTAGACTGTAACTTGTAATAAAATATAAAAGCCACTCATTTGTTTAACCTTTACAAGTGACTATGCATATATTTCGTTAATTTGGGTTTCAGTAAAATAATCGATAACCAGACAGCTGACCGTATACATTTCAGTAACCCTAGCATAGACAGACATAAGTATAAACTGTGCTTATATAATATTTTAAGGTAATAATAGCCTTTTTTCGTACTTTCTAGCCACGAGCAGCTTGGAAATACTAGTTACTTCCCAGGAACAACAAAGTACACATTTGTTAACCGGGGTAATCCGACATTTTGCCATCTATTGATCGTTGGCTGCTTCAGCTCACTGGTCCTTAACAAGCAAAATAGCTGATTCAAGGCCTGTCCACACGAGCGGGCAGAAGTAGAGATGACGTCACGGGCGGACAAACTACTCGGTAAACAAGTAGTTTCCTTGTTGTTTCTTTCGCCTGTGATGTCGCCTTTACAATGGTCCGCCGATCATGTCGTGTGGACAGGCCTTAATGACATGAAAATAATAAGCGTTAGATGTCAGTCTAAGGTGATGTGTCATCCACCTGGATATAAATTGATAGATCGAAAGATAAATAGAAAATAAGTTTATGGGGGGGACGCGCTTTACAAAATAAACTATGTAACCATTACTATTTTCGATATGAAAATTGACACAACAGGTATAGTACGTAACCGAACCACAGTTGCCATTTAAACGAACCACACAATTTTGATACACGGACTAATTCACTTATCTGTTGGAATGCCTCTGCCTCCCTTCTCATTCACTGCGGTCTCCGTTCGGTCCTCTCCAGCTGAGAGCCTATACACTGAATCAGGCCTGCCATCCCTTTCTCGACGTCGCTATTTGTCTATGTTTGTTTTCATCAATTTTCTCTCTCCAAGCTAACTGCCCTTCAATCCTTTATTCATAACTTCTCTCCATGTTTACCTATTCCTTTCTCTGTTCGTATGGCCGCTCTGGTATCCCGTTAACCCATTCCTCATCTCCGATCCTTTCCTCTTCCTGTCCAATCTTTCTCTCCCTGGCTAATTCCCTCCTCCTATAATTGCTCTTCTGTTTTCCCCGATCCACCCAAATTAAACATCCCACCTTCTGTCTAACTTATCTTTGATGTCTAGCACATTTATTTGTTTAAAAACACTAAACATTCTCTCTTCCTCACACATTTTCTTGCACATATCGCTAGTCGCTCCTCCAGCCTATACAGACGGCTCCAAATCCACCTCGGGCACTGGTTTCGCTGTAGTCTTTCCCTCTCATACATACAACTTTCCTCTTCCTCCTGAATCGAGCGTCCTTACAATAGAACTATACGCTATCCTATTCGCTTTACAACGTATGTCTTCCATCTCCCTCATCTTTCACTATCTTCA
>NW_025918254.1:0-21219 GCF_019202785.1 Penaeus chinensis | reverse complement strand
GCTTACATCATAAAGGATGAGGTAACATAAGGTTTTCCTTATACTCATCTTATTATGCCCCGGTATGGGACATATTAAGTTAACAAGGAAAACTATGTACAGTATTTAAAATAGAAAAATCCAAGCATTCAGTGTAAGTTGTTTACCTGGATTCATATGATTATATACAACACACAATATAAAATATATACATGCTATAAAATTATGATCCCGGAGATAAGATTGCAGTAGATTGTTGAGGGAAGTGTTTCCGCCTCAGAAGATTGGTGCCTAACATATGATGGTCATCCTCAAATTAGAGGAAATCTGCGCACGCCATTATGGTGAAAACAAGGATAACAGTGTACTTACACTCACAGTCGCCAGTTACAATTAAACTATTGGTTCAAAATGTCTGTACCTCTTCAAAATCTTAAATAGCTGGTCATTACTGATCATCAATACGCCCTGATCAGATAAACCTTTTATCTCTGCGATTCTATGTCTGAAGCATAGGACACTATATATAGTGTATCAGAATATGCAATTTTGCAAGCTACACACCCTGCATTCTTATTTGAAAGCCTAACCCCAGTAATATTCATACCCAAGCCCGTACACACTGTCTTTCCATTTGCTCTCATCCTTCCCATAAACAGTCTGTGCTCATCGCCACATGCATGTAGTGTCTGAAAGTGTCGCTCAGCTCAACCGCCTCTCCCTTCCTGGCCTCTTCATAGTCTAGTTGTATCCTGTTGATAGTGCTCCTTGCCTGTTTCAGAGCGTGCTTACACTTGATGTCCACCTCAAATTCCCTGGTCGCCTTCTTCGCAAGATAAAAGTCGTTAGGTAGAGAGAGAGAGAGAGTGAGAGGCTTGATCCTTTTATAAGCTGCCAGCCCGGGTAGAAAACAGTTTTATTTCACACACACACACACGGCAGCGTGCATACACATGCACATACTCTTTCAGACACACGCATACAAATATACATCCACAAACACATTCAAAGACACAGCCAAACGCATACAAACAGGCATTTAAACATCATGCACGGAGAAAAAGAAACAGGCAAAAACCCATGCACACAAACACATTCTAATACGCACATCTACAAACGTATACAAACACACTCATGTAGATACATATACTCACGCAAACACCCACAAAGACACACCCAGACACAAGCACACAAATACAGGCACGCACACATACTGACAAGCACGCGCAAAGGCAGTTGTGAATTCTGTCTCGTGTGTCTCACAGAGGCGACGGCTTCCAGACAAATCTAACCAAAGGGAGGAAGGTCTAAGAAAACATAAACTGTGTTTGTACGTATGCAGATGCGTATTTCTGGACATTAACACAATTTTTAGATTGCCGCTTATCTGACGCTTATTTTTTGACGCCTGAGGTGTAGCGCATTGGTGTTGTTGCCGTAAACAAAGCGTCCTTTAGGCAAGCGGGGGAGAGAGAGGAAAGCTTTGTGAGAAAAAAAAAGGAAGACAGGGCGAGAAAGTGAGCAAGAGAAATCTTAGCTCTCTCAGTACACAACACAAAACCAGGGAGCCTTTTCAACGCATGCATTTTATCTGCAGATTTGCATCGATTGATGTCAAACATCACCGACGCGTTTCCGTCCCTGGGCTTATGAATGATGCGTTCGAAGGGCGGACAACAGCACACGTAAGCGGGAGAAGACTTTTCATAAGTACTTGAAGCCTGCCTTATCTCAGCTGAACCCAAGGGAGGGGGTGCGGAGGGATGCAATGGCAGAGGGAGGGAGGATTAGAAGGATTAGAGGGAAAGCGAAAGAGAGAAAGAGAGGAGGAGGGGGGGGGGGGGCGAAAGAGAAGACGGAGGAAGTGGAAATAGTTAGAAAGACGGGGTGGGGGGGGGCAGGAAGGAATGAAAGAGAGATGAAAGGAGGATAGAAAGTGAGAGTGGCAGAGGGCGAGGAGAGAGATAAGAGATTTTATTTTCTTATCAGCTGCCGCCCCGAGTAGACAATAGTACACCCTGCACCAGTGATTTCTTTGCACCTTTGAGGACCCCCCTTTAATATTTTTCTTACTGAAAGGGACCCCTGTTTTTAGTATATATGAATCATTTTTAACGAAAAGTGTGCAAAGAAGATGAGAGAACGGCTGGGCCGGGGCTGGTGACGCGCACGCTCCTCGACCGGGGCTGCGTGTCCTCCTCCCTAAGCCCTGTGTCGCCTACTCTCGGAGTACGAATGAAACCGTTTCCTGCCCCGGCAATAACACTTGTTATTTTTTCAATTCTATACATAGGATTACTTTTTTTTCTTTTTTTCCCCTATAGCATCATCTAGTCCAGGAAAACTACATCATCTGTGGACACACACATACATGTGTATGCACACTTATACGTACACGCACTCATATACATACATGCATGCATACACATACACGCTCATATACATGTATGGGCACACATGCACGCACACACGTACACGCACACGCACATACAAGCACACTCACACATACATGTACATGAACACATACTCGTACATAGAAATGTACTCACACATATCCGTACACAAGCATAGACACAAGCACACAATAAATACATGTACCCATAACACACATGCACTCACTCATGCACATATAATGTCCACACATACGTACTCTTCCGCACACAACACTTACACATACTCATAACACATATACACATGCATGCACATGAATTCCTGGTCATGGTTCGAAGACATAAACCTTGAAGTAGGGAAGTAGGAAAGAGTGAGCCAGAGAACTGGAAGAATTCAAGAGCTTTGCATATTTATATTGATCATCCCAATCGTTAGATTCTTTTCTCGGCCGATTGCCTTGACCTAAATCGGACCACAAGTGAAGGGAAAGGTTGAGTTCAGGAGACACGTGGAACGTGGTGGAGGGGCCTGTAGAGTTTGAGGGGCTTAATGCTACTAGAGGCTGGCGTCCACAACTGAGCTTACCGCGACCAATGTACTAGAGTTGCAAAGGGTTGACACAGTGTCAGTGGCACCTGGCCACGAGCTTGGCCCCGGGAAAGGCCCCGTAAAGCAGCGCGCTTGCAGCTCCTGGCAGGTTCCGAGGCAGCCTTGCTCTCTGCCCAGACGAACTAAAAGCCTGGCCACTAAGCAGGAGGCGAATGAAAGCGAAAGCAACGCTGAATCAAGAGGAAATAGAATGAACAGTTTTAGAAAGATAAAAATAAATGAAAAGATAAAAATAAATAAATAGACTAAAAAGGGTGACAAAGAAGCTGAAGCTACGTCTGTGGACAGCTACTTATGGGTGGAAAAGCTTGCAATATATACGGTAGTTCGGGAAGCGATTACAGAACAGATGATAAGAAAAAGCAGTCAGTTGCTTATCTTTGAAGTTACGTCATATTAAGTTCCCAGGGTCAGAGGTGGAGGCGTGTTTCGGAAAGATTAAAAGGGAGAGAGAAAGAAAAACAGAGATGGAAAGAGAAAGGAAGAGAGTAACTAGGAGAGTCAGAGAAAGTAATTGGGAAATTGAAAGTATAATTGAGGGTGAAGAGAGAAAGTAATTGTTAGAGTGAGAAGTAATTTCGAATGAAAGAGAGGGAAAAGCAATTTACAGAGAGAGAGAGAGAGTAAATAAGTAAGAGACAGAGGAAGAGAGGAGGTGAGGCAGGAAGGGAGAGAGATAACAAGAGTTAGAATGGGAGAGAAAGAGATTGAGTGAGTCAGGAGGAAGGAAGATAGAGAGAATGAGAGAGGGAAATTCAAGAAGAGAAAAAACATAAAGAAACACAACAGCACGCGTAAGGAGGATGAAAAGACTTCTCCATAAATATCTGTAGCGCTGCCTCAAGGCTGACGACAAGGAGAGCATGTGGAGGGATGGAAAAGCAGGCAGAGGTAGGGAGGGAGGGAAGGAGAGAGACAGAAAGAGAGATGTGGAGGAGGAGGGGAGAGATGCGGCCTAAGAAGGGAGAGAGGGAGAGGGATGGATAAGGCGAGAGAGAGGAGTTGAGAGAAAAAGAGACGGAGAGACACACGGAAATGGTTGTAGAGAGAGAGATAGAGAGTGAAAGAAAACTGGGGAGGGGGAAATAGAGAGATATAGGGGTTAGGAAAGAGGAGATAACGAGAGACAGAAAGAGAGGGGAGGTAAGGGAGAAAAGTGAGAGAAAGAGGGAAAGAGAGAGGGAGAGAATCAGGGAGAGAAAGTCAGGGGTTGAAGGGAAGCGAGAAGAGAGTGAGAGAGATAGTTAAACAAGAAAAAAAAGTAAAAGTGAAAGAGATAGAAAAAGAAAGAGGGGCAGTGGGAAAGAGAGATAGAGAGAAATGTTAGGGGGAATGGGAGAAAAGAAATCTGGTAAAGATCAAAAAAAGATCTTAGAGAGGCGAGGGGGGGAGGAGAAATGGCTATATAAGGAGAAAGAGAGAGAGAGCGAGATAGGTAAATAGAGAGAGAGAAAGAGAAAATAGATGAACATATGAACACACGCACACAGAGACAAAGAAAAAGACAAGCACATTTAAACAAGCATTCATACAAATATATGCAAACACAGATACAAACACACCCACACAGAGGAAACTTGCAGACACAAACGTAGATGTGAATTATGTCAAAAGAAAGGTGTGCTTTTTATCTTTGTGAAGTGAAGGGAAAATTTCCCCTAAATGGAATGAGGTATGAAATATGTGTGAGGTTTCCATTCTCATAATTGGGCCTGAGAAATAGATAAATTGAATGACCGAGAGATAGGGAGACAGAGAGAGAGGGAGAGAGAGTAAGTCAGAGAAAGTGCGACTAATTCCGTGAGGTAGAACGAATATAGGTAGCAATCGTACCATTATCTTTTCTTAATTTCGGCCGTTTATAAAACTATGCCTGCGTAAAACAGGTTTATTACAGATAAAAGTTGAAAGACAAATAGTAAAACACATGAAACGATAAAACACAAACACGAATAAAACAAACGATAAAACAAACTGGAATACAAACACGAATAAGAGACAGTAAAATGGATAGTACAAAAAGAACTTAAAACATTAAAATACGAACTATGAAACAATGCACTTAATAAAACAAACGATGCAATGAAAATAAAACGAATGATAAAAGTAAAATAGAAAGCGAGATAAAAGCCACATAAAATGAAACCATACAAGTAAGATAAACGAACGATAAAACAGTAAAAATGGAACTTGGGTAAAACCAAATAAAATTATACCCGAAGAAAAGAAAGCACCGATCACTAAGTCACTTTAGGCCGAACAAATATCCCACAAATTGTTTCTTACCTCTTGTATTAAAAAACTACCCCCACGACCGCTTAACTGGACAGGGGAAGCCCGTTCCGGGGTTCCTCAGACTGTCGGCTTAGCAGGCCAGTAGCAAAATCCCCCCCTTTGTTGTTCCTTGCTTCCTGCGTCACCTTGTGGGCGGAAAAGGGAGCTAGATATGTTTAAAATCATTAATAAAAGGACATAGGATTAAGATAACTATTTTAAATATTATTTTACTTGGTAACGAAACATGAAATACTTAAATATATAGAGAACATTAAAAGTTTGATTTGGAATTTAAAATAGATAAATAAATAAATAAAACCTAAAATTAATACTACCGATTTAATAAGTATTTAAAATGGGCCACCGTGATCTTTATGAATATATATGTGTATATATATATATATATATATATATATATATATATATATATATATATATATATAAATCTTAAAATGTAAAATAAATGGGCTCAGGTGCTTTGTCCTCTTCGGCCAGGAAAGTCAGATAAACAATAAAAATATAATTTATTTGGTAAAATAAAAATTGGCAGTGGTAATCGTGTGGGTGTCGTGTGCGCGGGCATCCTCCTCACTCGCGAGATAAAGGTGGTTTTGTTGGGGCCTGGAGGTGATGTTGCCGGCCGGAGGAGGTGTTATACTATAGCTGATGATGCATGGGGAAGGCTTCGATGCTCCAAAGCCACCTCTGCAACCCCCATTGAAAATTTACAGCGAAACTGACGCCTGTGGGAGAGTTGGAGGTGAGATGAGATATCCTTAAATCGAATTACCTCCTGCAGTGATGACTAAAGATCGATGAGGTCTATCACTACAAGAGGGGCTCGGAAAGGGGAAATAAGCGAAATACCGTCGCGGTTGAATAGCGACCTGCGACAGGATTTTTTTTTGCGAAGTCATCTTGCCCAGCAGAGCTACGGTATCTGTGGATTCTGCCAACGTAGTTTAGATTCTGTGACGGGCCTGGGATATATATCCACCTACAAGGAGTTTCCTGTCTATTTAAGGTGGCCGGGCTCTTTTCCTCTCTCTCTTATATTGTCTCTCTCTCATTCTCTCTTCTATTCTCTCCCACACACACAATTTCCCTTGTATTTTCTCTCTTTTTCTTCTATTCTTATGCTCTCTCTCTTTTTCTTTTATTCTTATGCTCCCTCTCTCTTTTTCTTTTATTATTATGCTCTTTCTCTTTCTCCCTCTCTCATTTTCTCTTATATTCTCTGCCTCCCTTCTATTCTCTGTGGGATGAAGTTGACATTCCACGATAAGGGTCCAAGGACACTTCCGTGAGGTCCGCTGCCTCTCGCCGGACGTTCCCTGGAGGACTGGCCTTCAAGGGCGACTTGGAGAGTCCTTCCGTTGAGGCAGCTCTCTATTCGTCCTAATTACTGGCGGAAACACTTGCGAAATCTGCTTTTCATTCGGAAAGCGTTTAAAGAACAGACACGCAGCGTAAGGTGATAACACTGATAAGAATGAGCAGCCACCTACTTATCTTTCTAGTTACGTCACTATAAATGAGAGAGACAAAGATTAATCAATAACGTGAGAGAGAGAGTAATTGAGTGAAAAAGAGAAAGTCATTGAGAAAGGGGAGAGTATTTGGGTAAGCGATAGAAAGTGAGTAGTTGAGTGAGTGACGGAGACAGAATTAGTGATTGAGTAAAGAGTGAGTAAGAGAGGGACTAACTGGGCAAGTGAGAAAGAGAGGGAGAGAGTAAACGAGTGAGATACAGAGAGAGTAACTGAGTGATAGAGAGAAATTGGATAAATGAGAGTGAGAGGGAATGAGAAAGACAGGGAGATAAATTAAATAGGAAGAGAAAAAGTGGAGAGAAAATCATCATAATAATCAGATTAGAAATTAGATCGACAGTCATATAAATTATTATCATCATAAAAGCTATAGACTTCAGGTGTAAACGACAAAGTATTAAGCACCAATAAATTTACATTTCTTTTAGTAATGAGGAAAAAGTCTTCATCTTTTGGGAAAGTTATTACTGCAAATTATTTTTGTAAGAGCGATATGAGCGCTTATGACTAAAGCTAAAAATATCAGCAAGGAATTCATTTAGGAGGAAGGCAGCAAAAATATGCGAATAATCTTTGCATGAAAAGACACACTTTGCCGATTTCACTTCACAGACGTAGAGTTTGGCTCGTGTGCTTCATTTAACTTCTTTACTGCGAATCACTGGCGACGAAATAATAGTGATAATAGGGATAGCGAGAGAGAGGGGAGCGGAATCTTTTTATCAGCCACCCCGAGTTGCCAACAGGTACACTTTACACACACACAGACACACGCATACAAATCATAAGATATGCACACCTACATACGTATACAAACCTACCCTTTAAAATAAAGACAAACACAGTCAGATAAACACATAGATAAACACTTACACATAGTAACAGGCACACACAAACGTTTGATTTCTTTCTGAATGAAGTGTGAAATCCGTCTCTCTGAAGTGAATTCTGTTTGTGTGAAGTGAGGCGTGTATTCCGTCTCTCTGAAGTGAATTTCGTCTATGTGAAGTGAGGTGTGAATTCCGTCTAAACGAAGTTAATTCCGTCTATATGAAGTCAAGTGTAAATTACGTCTGTGAGAAGTGAGGTGTGAATTACGATTGATGTCAAACTTCCTCTCCTGGGCTTCTGAAAAAGATAACGAGAGAGAGGGAAGAGAGTTAATGAAAGAAGGGAGGGGGGAAGGGGGAAAGAGAGAGAGAGACAGATAGATAGTGTTGGGAAAGAGGTAGAAGAAAGAGAGAAAGAGATAGGCTTTATCTTTTTATCAGCTGCCGCCTTGCTAAGCAACAGGTACATCTTAATCACACCCACACACATATAGCCATGGAAACACACATACTCATGGAAACGTATACATACCTAGACAAGTACATTCAAACACACAGACAAACGCAAACAGTCAGGCATATAAGCAGGATGAGGCTTCTCCATAAGTTTCTATAGCACTGTCTAATCTCGGCTGACCCCAAGGGAGGCCGTTCGGAGGGATACAAAGACCGAGGGAGGGAGGGAGGGAGGAAGGGAAGTTTATTAAAACAAAAGTTTACATTTTAATGGATGAGGTAACTTAGGTCATCCTTATGCTCATCTCAATATGTCTGGATGTGGGCTCACATTTCACACACAAACCTTTAGTATGTTAAAAGATAAGAATATGTACAGTACTTGAAATACACAGAGTGAAATGGTTGTTCTCAGAAGAATGAATAAAATATCAACTTCGAGGAAAACTGCACAAACCATAATAGTGTCAGCAGGAGTAACAGCCTAGTACCTGTGTATATTCCTCAGGTACAATTAATCTAATGGTACCAACCCTAGATATTGCCGCCGCATCGGTGTTGCCTTAAATAGTAGCGTCCTTTAGGCGGTCCTTCCCTCCGTTTGTTGTCTGTGCGTGAGCGTTGTCCTGAGCAACTCGGCAGCACGTCCGACACGCACGCCGCAGCTCCCCACACTGGCACGATCCGTGTGCTAATGTAAACAAAGTCGCCACGTGGCTGCTGAAGGAGAGACAGGCCAGTGACGGTCGGCGCTTGAGGCGAGACGCGCTCGGGGGGTCGGGGGGAAGAGAGTGATGGATGGTAGAGCGAGGGAGGGAGAGAGGGAAAGAGAGGAGAGAGCGAGAGACGAAGAGAGAACCAGGGAAATGGAAAGTGGAGGGAGAGAAAGATGGAGGGAAGGGAGGGCGAAAGACGATGAGAGAATCATGGAGATAGTGAGTGGGAGAGTTTCGGCGAGAAGGAAAAAAAAAAAAATAACGAGAGAGAGTCGATGCAAAGGATAAATATTAAGGGGAGGTTAGAGAGATAGGTGGACAGAATGATACTGTGAGAGGGAGAGGGAGCAAAAAAAAGGAAAAACTAGAGAGGGGGTTAGTGAAAAACGAAAGAGAAAGAGAGAAAAAGAGAACGGGAGAGAGACAAAATGAGGAGAGAGGAGAGAGATACAAGAGAGGGAAAGAGGGGAGACATAGATAGAGAAAGAGAGAGAGATGGGAAGGGGAAGAAGAGAGAGTTTAAGAAAGGGAGGGTGGTGGTGGGGGGGACCCGTCAAGCAAAATGCAAAATCAAAGAGTGAAAAGGGAAGGGGGAAGTGTGAAAGAGAGAGAGAAAAAAAAGTGGAAAAAGAGAGATATGGAAGAAAAAATGAGGGAAAGAGGTAGAGGGAGAAGAAGAAAGAGAGAGTAGATGGTCTTTATCTTTTTATCAGCTGTCGCTCCGGCAGACAACAGGTACATCTCACAGACAAACACACAAGGGGATATCCATGCAGGCACGCATACAGATAAAGAAACAGACAAGCACATTCAAGCCCACTGACAAACGCATACAAACACAGGCATATAAGTAGGATGAGAAGACATCTCCATAGGTATCTATAGCACTGTCTTATCTTGGCTGACCCCAAGGGAGGGCGTGCGGAGAGATGCAAAGGCAGAGGGAGGGAGGGGGAGTGGGAAGAAGGGAAGGAGAGAGAGAGGGGAGGGATGGGGAAGGAGAGACTTTTGACTGACAAGTTTATTGAAACGAAAGCTTATATCATAAAGGATGTGGTAACATAAGGTTATCCTTACGTACATCTTAATATGTCCCAGTATGGATAAGTTAACAAGGAAGAATATGTACTGTATTTAAAATAGAAAAATCCAAGCATTCAGTGTCAATTGTTTACCTGGACTCATATGATTATATACAACACACAATATAAAATATATACATGCTATAAAATTATGATCCCGGATTGTTGCAATAGATTGTCGAGGGAAGTGTTTCTGCCTCAGAAGATTGGTGCCTAACATTTGATGGTCATCCTCAAATTAGAGGAAATCTGCACACGCCATTATGGTGAAAACAGGGATAACAGTATACTTACCTGGGCACAGTCGCCAGTTACAATTAAACTATTGGTTCAAAATGTCTGTACCTCTTCAAAATCTTAAATAGCTGGTCATAACTGATCATCAATACGCCCTGATCAGGTAAACCTTTTATCTCTGCGATTCTATGTCTGAAGCATAGGACACTATATATAGTGTATCAGAATATGCAATTTTGTAATCTACACACCCTGCATTCTTATTTGAAAGCCTAACCCCAGTAATATTCATATCCAAGCCCGTACACACTGTCTTTCCATTTGCTCTCATCCTTCCCATAAACAGTCTGTACTCATCGCCACATGCATGTAGTGTCTGAAAGTGTCGCTCAGCTCAACCGCCTCGCCCTTCCTGGCCTCGTCATAGTCTAGCTGTGTTCTGTTGATAGTGCTCCTTGCCTGTTTCAGAGCGTGCTTACACTTGATGTCCACCTCAAATTCCCTGGTCGCCTTCTTCGCAAGATAAAAGTCGTTAGGTAGGTAGAGAGAGAGAGAGAGAGAGAGAGAGAGAGAGAGAGAGAGAGAGAGAGAGAGAGAGAGAGAGAGAGAGAGAGAGAGAGAGAGAGAGAGAGAGAGAGAGAGAGGCTTGATCCTTTTATAAGCTGCCAGCCCGGGTAGAAAACAGTTTTATTTCACACACACACACACAGCAGCATGCATACACATGCACATACTCTTTCAGGCACACGCATACAAATATACATCCACAAACACATTCAAAGACACAGCCAAACGCATACAAACAGGAATTTAAACACCACGCACGGAGAAAAAGAAACAGACAAAAACCCATGCACACAAACACATTCTAATACGCACATCTACGAACGTATACAAACACACAAAGGGAGGAAGGTCTAAGAAAACATTAAGTGTGTTTGTACGTATGCAGATGCGTATTTATGGACATTAACACAATTTTTAGATGAACGTCAGCCAGTTGCCACGGCAATAAATTGGTCTCGCGAGCTATGTCAAGCCATTGCCGCTTATCTGACGCTTATTTTTTGACGCCTGAGGTGTAGCACATTGGTGTTGTTGCCGTAAACAAAGCGTCCTTTAGGCAAGAGGGGGAGAGAGAGGAAAGCCTTGTGAGAAAAAAAAAAGTAAGACAGGGAGAGAAAGTGAGCAAGAGAAATCTTAGCTCTCTCAGTACACAACACAAAACCAGGGAGCCTTTTCAACGCATGCATTTTATCTGCAGATTTGCATCGATTGATGTCAAACATCACCAACGCGTTTCCGTTCCTGGGCTTATGAATGATGCGTTCGAAGGGCGGACAATAGCACAATAGCGGGAGAAGACTTTTCGTAAGTACTTGAAGCGCTGCCGTATCTCAGCTGAACTCAAGGGAGGGGGTGTGGAGGGATGCAATGGCAGAGGGAGGGAGGATTAGAAGGATTAGAGGGAAAGCGAAAGAGAGAAGGGGGGGGGGGGTGAAAGAGAAGACAGAGGAAGGAGAAATAGGGAGAGAGACGGGGGGGGGGGGGGGGTCAAAAAGGAACGAAAGAGAGATGAAAGGAGGATAGAAAGTGAGAGTGGCAGAGGGAGAGGAGAGAGATAAGAGATTTTATTTTCTTATCAGCTGCCGCGCCGACTAGACAAAGGAATGCACCAGGGATTCCTTTGCACCTTTGAGGACCCCCCACTCCCTTTATTTAATTTTTTCTCAAAGAAACCCCTGTTTTTAGTATATTTGAATCATTTTTAACGAAAAGTGTGCAGAGAAGATGAGAGAACGGCTGGGCCGGGGCTCGTGACACGCATGCTCCTCGCTCGTGGCTGTGTCCCCTCCTCCCCAACCCCTGTGTCACCGACTCGCGGAGTACGAATGAAAGCGTATCTTGCCCCGGCAATGACACTAGTTATTATTTTTTAAATTCTATGCATAATATTACTTTTTTCATATTTTTTTTCCATATTATCATCTAGTCCAGGAAAGCTACATCATCTGTGGACACACACATACATTTGCATGCACACATATACGTACACGCAAACATATACATACATGCATACTTACATATACGCGCTCATATACACGTACACTGTACACAGGCACACATGCACGTACACGTACAATCACATACAAGCACACTCACACATACATGTACATGTACATATACTCGTACATAAAATATGTACTCACACATATCCGTACACAAGCATAAACAGAAGCACATACATACAAGCACACAATAAATACATATACTCATAACACACACTCCTGTATACATACATGCATCATATACATACACGCACATCTACGTGCATACACATACACGTATACATTAACGCACATGATTTCATGTGTATACAGACATATACCAGCATACACACATGCACTCACATGTGCACACATAAAAGCACACGCACATGTACACATACAAATACACTGACTTATACACATATATTGTATACACATACGTACTCATCCGCACACAACACTTACACATACTCGTAACACATATACACATGCACGCACATACACGAATCAGACACACATATATCTACTTGTATGCAGTGTATACTCATACACATACACGAGCACGCACATGAATTCCTGGTCATGGTTCGAAGACATAAATAGGACCTTGAAGTAGAAAAGAGTGAGCCAGAGAACTGGAAGAGTTCAAGAGCTTTGCATATTTATACTGAGGGGATTGTGCAAGTGCAAAGAGCCAGTCGCCCGAAAGGAGTCGAATTTTTTCGTGTTCTATGACATCTTGATAAGTGTTTGGTTTCTTCCTCTTTATTGATCATCCCATTTGTTAGAGTCTTTACTCGGCCGATTGCCTTGACCTAAATCGGACCACAAGTGAAGGAAAAGGTTGAAACTTGGCAGCGGGGCCCGTAGAGTTCGAGTGGCTTACTGCTACTAGAGGCTGGCATCCACAACTGAGCTTACCTCGACCAATGTACTAGAGTTGCGAAGGGTGGCAGCGCTGGCAGGTTGCGAGTCAGCCTTGCGCTCTGCCCAGACGAACTAAAAGCCTGGCCACTAAGCAGGAGGCGAATGAAAACGAAAGCAACAATGAATCAAGAGGAAAAATAATGAACAGTTTTAGAAAGATTAAAAAATTGAAAAGAGAAAAATAAAAATGAATAAATAAATAAAATAAAAGGGTTACAAAGAAGCTGAAGCTACGTCTGTGGACAGCTACTCATGGGCGGAGAAGCTTGCAATATATACGGTAGTTCGGGAAGCGATTAAAGAACAGATGATAAGAAATAGCAGTCAGACGCTTATCTTTGAAGTTGCGTCACACTAAGTTCCCAGGGTCAGAGGTGGAGGAAACACGCAGGTGTTTCGGAAAGATTAAAAGGGAGAGAGAAAGAAAAAGAGAGATGGAAAGAGAAAGGAAGAGAGTAACTAGGAGAGTGAGAGAAAGTAATTTGGAGAGTGAGAAGTAATTTCGAATGAAAGAGAGGGAAAAGCAATTTACAGAGAGAGAGTAAAGAAGTGAGAGAGGAGAGGAGGTGAGGCAAGAAGAGAGAGAAATAGCGAGAGTTAGAATGGGAGAGAAAGAGAGAGAGTGAGTCAGGAGGAAGGAATATAGAGAGAATGATAGGGATTAGGAAAGAAGAGATAGCGAGAGACAGAGAGAAAGGGGAGGTAAGGGAGAAAAGTGAGAGAAAGAGGGAAAGAGAGAGAAGGGAGAAAAAGTTGAAGGGAAGCGAGAGAAGAGTGAGAGAGATAGTTAAACAAGAAAAAGAGTAAAATCGAAAGAGATAGAAAAAAGAAGGAGAGGCATTGAGAAAGATAGATAGAGAGAGATAGTAGGGGGAAAGGGAGAGAAGAAATCAGGTAAAGATAAAAATTAGATCTTAGAGAGGGGAGGGGGGAAGGAGAAAGGGATATATAAGGGAAAGAGAGAGAGAAAGAGATAGGTAAATAGAGAGAGAGAAAGAGAAAATATATATGAACATATGAACACGCGCGCACAGAAACAAAGAAAAAGACAAGCACATTTAAACAACCACTCATACAAATATATGCAAACACAGATACAAACACAGCCACACAGAGCAAACTCGCACACACAAACTTAGATGTGAATTCCGTCAAAAGAGAGGTGGGATTTTTATCTTTGTGAATTGAAAGGAAAATTTCCCCTAAATGGAATGAGGTATGAAATATGTGTGAGCTTTCCATTCTCATAATTGGGCCTGAGAAATACATAAATTTAATGACCGAGAGATAGGGAGACAGAGAGAGAGGGAGAGGGAGTAAGTCAGAGAAAGTGCGACTAATTCCGTGAGACCGAACGAATATAAATGAAATAAAGAGAGAGTAAGGAAGTTAGAAAGAGAAAAAAAAAAAAAAGAATTTGAGTGAATGAGAAAAAAAAAAACCCTGAATGAATGAGTCACTGCTTTGTCTGCAGTGTAAGAGGGCGCAGTACGAAATCGGTGCGACTCCTTGCTTAAGGTCCACTCAGGTGCTCTGCCTGTCTCCTGTCTCATATAGGAAGTTAGTGTCTCGCTTACGATAACAAGTAAGAAAACACTTGAAGAGTTACTATCCAAAACTGAAGATAATAAAACTAATAAATAAATAAGTAAATCCAGAGACCTTCATGTTTCGTTAATGATGTCGGGCAAAGCAGGCCAGGCTAGGTAAAAAGAGTGCATTGCTCATTACGGAGGTGGGCTAATGCGTGCATATCGTTTCATGGTTGGGCGCAGCAATGTTGCATGAAGGAGGGTTCCTGACACACACACCAATATCTTTGTTATGGGTTTGTGTGTCGTAAGGACGTAAGCGCGCGTGCGGGCGGGCCTGAGCAAGGCTGACATTCCCGTTTCCGTTATCATTGGAGCGAAGGTCGCCGATAAGAGGAGGCAGTGTTCGGCGCGGCCACAGCGAGCAGCGCCAACTGCTGCAAGGACACCGCCAACGCTACAACAACAACCGCAACCTACGCCACAACCGCTACGATGGCTGCCTCGGACCGCAACGCTCGCCTCGTAAGTAGCCCTTGGCGTAGCTTCGGGGAGCGCCGGCAACTCTGCGTATTCTGAGGGAGGAGGGGGGAGGGGGAGGAAGGAGAGTGTAGCAAAAGCTAAATACAATTATTTCTCGCAAGATATGTAAAGAGGAGTCACTGCCACCACCCATTTAATTATCGTATGGGAACGTAGCGTATATGGGACAAGGATGATAGTGTACAAGACAAGATGTGAGGAAAGGAGCGAAAGAGTGTAAGTGTAGTATGTGTGTGTGGTGTATATGTTTGGTGCGAGGATAAAGGTTGGTAAGCGTGATGTAAGCCGAGGTGAGGCGTGTGCGTAGACGCAATTAAGCAAATAGCCACCTTGATTAAAATCAAGAAAACTCACCATCCACTGTAGGTAGCTGTGGGTAGCAATCGTACCGTTATCTTTTCTTAATTTCGGGCGTTTATAAACCTATGCATGCGTAAAACAGGTTTATTACAGATAAAAGTTGAAAGACAAACAGTAAAACACATAAATCGATAAAACACAAACATGAATAAAACAAACGATAAAACAAACTGGAATACAAACACGAATAAGAGACAGTAAAATTAATAGTACAAAAGGAACTTAAAACAATAAAATACGAACTATGAAACAATGCACTTAATAAAACAAACGATACAATGAAACTAAAAATAATGATAAAAGTAAAATACAAAACCATACAAGCAAGATAAACGAACGATGTAACAGTAAAAATGGAACTTGGGTAAAACAAATAAAATTATACCCAAAGAAAAGAAAGCACCGATCACTAAGTCACTTTTGGCCGAACAAATATCCCACAAATTGTGTCTTACCACTTATGTTAAAAAAAAAAATACTCCCACGACCGCTTAACTGGACAGGGGAAGCCCGTTCCGGGGTTCCTCAGACTGTCGGCTTAGCAGGCCAGTAGCAAAATATTGGCAGTGGTAATCGTGTGGGTGTCGTGTGCGCGGGCATCCTCCTCACTCCCGAGATAAAAGTGGTTTTGTTAGGGCCTGGAGGTGATGTTGCCGGCCGGAGGACGTGTTATACTATAGCTGATGATGCATGGGGAAGGCTTCGATTCGATTCTGTCAACGTAGTTTAGATTCTGTGACGGGTCTGGGATAGAAATTCACCTACAAGGAGTTTCCTGTCTATTTAAGATGGCCGGGCTCTTTTCCTCTCTCTCTTATATTGACTCTCTCTTATCCTCTCTTCTATTCTCTCCCACACACAATTTCTCTTGTATTCTCTCTCTTTTTAATTTATTCTTATGCTCTCTCTCTTTCTACCTCTCTCATTTCCTCTTATATTATCTGCCTCCTTTCTATTCTCTGTGTGATGAAGCTGACATTCCATGATAAGGGTCCAAGGACACTCCCGAGTGGTCCGCTGCCTCTCGCCGGACGTTTCCTGGAGGACTGACCTTCAAGGGCGACTTGGAGAGTCCTTCCGTTGAGGCAGCCCTCTATTCGTCCTAATTACTGGCGGAAACACTTGCAAAATCTGCCTTTCATTCGGAGAGCGTTTAAAGAACATACACGCCGCGTAAGGTGATAACACTGATAAGTATGAGCAGCCATCTACTTATCTTTCCAGTTACGTCACTATAAATGACAGAGACAAAGATTAGTCAATAACATGAGACAGAATAATTGAGTGAAAGAGAGAAAGTCATTGAGAAAGGGGAGAGTATTTGGGTAAGCGATTTCGAGTGAGTAGTTGAGTGAGTGAGGAAGACAGAATGAGTGATTGAGTAAATGAGTGAGTAAGAAAGGGACTTACTGGACAAGTGAGAAAGAGAGGGAGAGAGTAAAAGTGTGAGATACAGAGAGAATAATTGAGTGATACAGAGAAATTGGATAAATGAGAGTGAGAGGGCATGAGCAAGAGAGGGAGAGAAATTAAATAGTAAGAAAAAAAGTGGAGAGAAAATCATCATAATAATCATATTAGAAATTAGATCAACATTCATATAGATTAGTATCATCATAATAGCTATAGACTTCAGGTGTAAACTAAAAAGTATTAAGAACCGATAAATTTACATTTCTTTTAGTAATGAGGAAAAAGTCTTCATCCTTTGGGAAAGTTATTACCAGAAAGTATTTTTGTGATATGAGCGCTTCAGACTAAAGCTAAAAATATCAACAAGGAATGCGTTTAGGGGGAAGGCAGCAAAAATATGCGAATAATCTTTGCATGAAAAAACACCCTTTGTCGATTTCTCTTCACACACGTAGAATTTGGCTCGTGTGCTTCATTTAAATTCTTTTCTGCGAATCACTGGCAACGAAATAATAGTGATAATAGGGATAGCGAGAGAGGGGGGAGCGGAATCTTTTTAATAGCCGCCCCGAGTTACCAACAGGTACACCTTAAACACACACAGACACACGCATGCAAATCATAAGATATGCACACATACATACCTATACAAACCTACCCATAAAAATATTGACAAACACAGTCACAGTAAAACACGCAGATAAACACTTACACATAGTGTATAATACATCTCTGTGAAGTGAATTCCGTCTCTGTGAAGTGAAGTGTGAATTTTGCCTATGTGAAGTGAATTGTAAATTCCATATATCTGAGGTGAATTCCGTCTGAAGTGAGGTGTGAATTCCGCCTCTCTGAAGTAGATTCTGTCTGTGTGAAGTGAGGCGTGAATTCTGTCTTTCTGAAAAGAATTCCGTCTGAGCGAAGTGAGGTGTGAATTCTCTTTCCCTGAAGTAAATTCCGTCTATGTGAAGTGAGGTGTGGATTCCGTCTCTCTGAAGTGAATTCTTACTGAGGCGTGAATTCCGTCTATGTGAAGTGAGGTGTGAATTCCGTATCTCGGAAGTTAATTCCGTTTATGTGAAGTGAAGTGTGAATTCCGTCTATGTGAATTGAAGTGTGAATTCCGTCTATGTGAATTGAGGTATGAATTCCGTCTCTATGAAGTAAATTCTGTCTGTGAGAAGTGAGGTGTGAATTCCGAATGGTGTCAAACTTCCTCTCCTGGGCTTCTGAATGATGCGTTCGAAGGGCGAACACAACTGCACACGTAAGCAGGATGAGAAGGGGTAATAAGTGGTAATAGAGACTGAGAGTCAGAGAAAAACAAAAGAGAAAGAGAGAACGAGAGCGAGAGAGAGAGAGGGGGGGGGGGGTAAGGGAAGAGAGTTAATGAAAAAGGGGAAAGGGGAAGGGGGAAAGAGAGATAGAGCGACAGATAGAAAGTGTTGGGAAAGAGGTAGAAGAAAGAGAGAAAGATATAGGCTTTGTCTTTTTATCAGCTGCCGCCCTGCTAAGCAACAGGTACATCTTAATCACACCCACACACATATACCCATGGAAACACACATACTCATGGAAACGTATACATACCTAGACAAGTACATACAAACACACACAGACAAACGAAAACAGTCAGGCATATAAGCAGGATGAGGCTTCTCCATAAGTATCTATAGCACTGTCTAATCTGGGCTGACCCCAAGGGAGGGCGTTCGGAGGGATCCAAAGACCGAGGGAGGGAGGGAGGGAGGGAGGAAGGGAAGTTTATTGAAACGAAAGTTTACATTATAAAGGGTGAGGTAACTTAGGTTATCCTTATGCTCATCTCAATATGTCTGGGTGTGGGCTCACATTTCACACTCAAACCTTAGGTATGTTAAAAGATAAGAATATGTATGGTACTTCAAATGCATAGAGTGAAATGCTTGGTCTCAGAAGAATGATTAGAATATCAAGTTCGAAGAAAACTGCACAAGCCATTATAGTGTCAGCAGGAGTAACAGCCTAGTACCTGTGTATATTCATCAGATACAATTAAACTAATGGTACCAACCCAAGATATCGCCGCTTATCTGACGGATCGGTGTTCCGTAAATAGTAGCGTCCTTTAGGTGGTCCTTCCTCTGTTTGTTATCTGTGCGTGAGCGTTGTCCTGAGCAACTCGGCCGCACGTCCGACACGCACGCCGCAGCTCCCCACACTGGCACGAATCCGTGTGCTAATGTAAACAAAGCCGCCACGTGGCTGCTGAAGGAGAGCCAGGCCAGTGACGGTCGGCGCTTAAGGCGAGACACGATCGGGGGATCATAGCATGATCGTAGCATGCATGCTCCTCGCACGGGGCTGCGTCCCCTCCTCCCCAACCCTTGTGTCGCCGACTCGCGGAGTACGAATGAAAGCGTTTCCTGCCCCGGCAATAGCACTATTTATTTGTTATTTCTATGCATATTATCACAGTTTTTTATTTCTTAATTCTGTTCATATTATCCTCTAAGCCAGCAAAGCTACAACATCTGTGGACACACACATACATCTATATGCACACATATGCGGACACGCACACATACCTGCACACAAGCACCCACACATGCACATATACACATACGCGCTCATATACACGTACAGGCACACATTCATGCAAACACGTACAAGTACACGCACATACAAGTACAATCACACATACATGTACATACACACATACCCGCACACAAGCACCCGCACACGCATACAAGCACACACACATGTACACGCACATTTACATGCACACACACTCATGTATATATACTATAAATGTTCACATGTATACAATAATTACATTTACTCATAACACACATACACACACATGTGTACGTAACTGCATCACACACATCTACGTGTAGACAGATACACCTATACATGTATGCAAATTATTTCATGTGTACACGGACGCATACCAGCAAACACACATGCACTCACAAGTGCACACATAAAAGCACATGCACATGTACACTTACACATACACGCACATTCATTTATAGAGATATAATGTACACACATACACACTCTTGTGCACACAACAGTTAAACATACTCATAACACATACACACACACATCTATGTGTATACAGTATATACACATGCACGTACACATTTAGGCACATGGATTCTTGGCCATGGTTCGAAAACATAAACAGGACCTGGAAGTAAGAAAGAGTGAGCCAGAGAACTGGAAGAGGTCAAGATCTTTGCATAATCATACTGAGGGTATTGTACAGCAAAGAGACAGTCGCCCGAAAGGAGTGAATTTGTTCGTGTTCTATGACATGTTGACAAGTGTTTGGTTTCTTCCTCTTTATTGATCATCCGAAGCATTAGATTCCCTTTTCGGCCGAATGCCTTGACCTAAATCGGACCACAAGTGAAGGGAAGGGTTTATTAAGGAGTTTTTTTAGTTTAGTCCTTTATTTACCACCCTGGCTAACTGCACAGGCGTGGGCAAGCTGTGGTACATTTAATGCATGGTCATAACATTACATAGTGTTACATTTGAATTTTAGCCTATAACATTGCTATGAGTACTTATATCAGTTTAAGGAAAGGAACAATTGCACAGTCCTTTATCCACTCATCTGCCACGCTGGCATATAGCTTGGGCGTGGGAAAGCATTAATACATTTTATATTCGGTTATGTGATACTACATTCAAAATTTAGGATGCAACATAGGTATATCTTCTAAGACATCAGATGATATGAAGTAGTTACATAGTTCTCTGTACCTCATGCTAGGTGGTCTGAAAGGCTGTAACACATGGCACTCTGAGATATAATGTACAAGTGTTCGCTTATATTCTTCATTACACAGTTTACACTTAGTTTCTTCGACATTACAAACTGTACTGACCTGCCAATACAATCTATACCCAAGCCTGATTCTTGCAGTCACAACATCACACTGTCTTGTTCTTGTTTTATATAAACCATAGATGAAGGAATCTTGCCTAAACCGGTCATAGTGCTTTATGCTACAGCTTTCAGGGCGCTGAGAATTAATCAACTCAGTCAAGTCCTCTCTGAAGGAGGCTTTAATGATGTAGAAAATCCTAGAAAGAGGTATCCCAAGATCTATGTCCACACTTTGTTTGTCACATGCTGACTTTGCTAGGCGATCAGCATGATCATGCCTAGGGATTCCAACATGCGATGGAATCCACACAAAACGCATATTATGGCCTCGTTCTTTTGCACGATACACGTTTATCCTGATGTCATTTGCAATATTTCCCGCA
>NW_025918253.1:0-11417 GCF_019202785.1 Penaeus chinensis | reverse complement strand
GATATACAATGACTTTGGTAACCCAGTTAGTTAGTAACATGTTCCCTGCCTCCTACTCTTATTGTTATTATTACTACTACTACTTCTACTACTGTTTCTATTATCAGAATTACTACTATAAGATCATTTATTGTCCTTACACACAGATAGATAGCTCTACAAGTGCATAATTAATTACCAAGTAGACAAACAGTGAGTCGGTTTGTTATTCATTAGCCCTACCTATCTGTGTATCTCGGCTGTTTAGCTTTTTGCGTAGAATGTTGGAAAGTGCCTTGTATGATTTCATTGTGATTGATATTAGTATTATCATCATCATTAATTAATTAACAGACATTTCACGCCTATTATTATTATTATTATTATTATTATTATTATTATTCAAGGAATGGCCAAATCAGGAGCGGTCACTAGAACCTACAAACTACAGAGAACATAACATAACACCTAACTTGTAGAGGTAAGGTAGGTTTGATCATATGTGGTATATTTATTAATCTATTAGCACATAGACCTTGGGAGGAAAGTGGATCGTAGCCTCTGTCACTCAAAGTGAGTATTCAAATAATGTGTTGCGTTATTGAGTGTCTTGATTGCAACATACACCTACACATTATATATCTGTATATATAGAAATCTGTAGATATACATATATATTCTATATATTCTATATATACATTATATATATTATATATATTCTATATATACATTATATATATTCTATATATTCTATATATACATTATATATATTCTATATACTAAACATATATATACAGATTTCTGTATATACACATATATACAGATTTCTATATATATACACATACATAACTATTTATATTTATACATACAGAATTATATATATATATATATATATATATATATATATATATATATAACTATATATATACATATATACATATACATATATATACATATTTATATAGTTGTGTGTATATATATACACATACCTAACTATATATGCATACATAACTAATATATATATATATATATATATATATATGTATGCATGTATACACACATACATACATACACACATACACATCCACACATACATACATACATACATACATACATACATACATACATACATACATACATACATACATACATACATACATACATACACTCATATGTGTGTATACACACACACACACACATATATATGTATATATATGTATATGTATATATATATATATATATATATATATCCCACTATATATCTATATATATTTATACTTAAATCTCTCTGTGTATATGTATATATATACATACATACATACATACATACATACATATACATACATATACATATGCATATACATATACATATACATATACGTATACGTATATATACATACCTAACTATATTTACATACATAAACATATGTGCATACATAACTAATTTATACATACATACATACACTCTCTCTTTCTCTCTCTCTCTCTATATATATGTATATAGTTATCTATCCTATATATATACATAAATATTTCTCTCTCTCTCTATTTATATATATATAAATATATAGATATATATTTATATATATACATAAATCTCTCTCTCTATTTATATATATATATATATTTATATATATACATAAATATACATACATATATATATATATATATATATATATATATATATATATGTATATATATACATATGACATATATATAAATATATGTATATATAGGTATATATATATATATATTAGCATTTAGTGTGTGTGTGTATGCATACATAACGAATACATACATACATACATACATGCATGCATAACACACTCTCTCTCTCTCTCATATATATATATGTATATATAGTGTATGCATATATGTATGTTTGTATGTATGTATGTATGTGTGTGTGTATGTATGTATGTGTGTATGTGTATGTGTGTGTGTGTGTGTGTGTACATTTGTATGTATGTATGCTATCAAGATTGATATAATTAGTATGTATATATGCTTATCAATATTAGTTTGTGTACATTGACAACTTTTACACCACTTGTCTTAATTTCATCTCTCTGGAGACAATCTTTAGGCCCTGAAAAGGGCCGAGAATTATGATCTTGTGTTGCAGGTATGCAATCAAAACCTTAGGCGCGCTCTCCGCGGATACGGCGAGCAAGTTGGATATCCTTAGGCATGATTGTGACCCTCTTAGCGTGGATAGCGCAGAGGTTGGTGTCCTCAAAGAGGCCGACCAGGTAAGCCTCGGAGGCTTCCTGCAGAGCCATGACAGCAGAGGACTGGAAGCGGAGGTCAGTCTTGAAGTCCTGGGCAATCTCACGGACCAGGCGCTGGAAGGGCAGCTTGCGGATCAGGAGCTCAGTGCTCTTCTGGTAACGACGGATCTCACGAAGGGCTACAGTTCCGGGCCTGTAACGATGGGGCTTCTTGACACCTCCGGTAGCAGGGGCAGACTTACGTGCTGCCTTGGTGGCCAACTGCTTGCGGGGGGCCTTGCCTCCGGTAGACTTACGTGCAGTCTGCTTGGTACGTGCCATTGTGCGAGTTTGTATCTATACAGATATGAAACGCGATCTCGCTCAAGACGTCAATTTATAGGAGAGCGAGCGAGCCCTAGCGGAGTCGCGTGTGGCTGCGAGAGTCTGGCTTAACCCCGCCTATTTCTACTGGGTAAATATTGCCAGAGATACGGCACATGTCAGGTCCTGTAATGCAGCCTCCGTGACGTTATGTTCAATTCCTAGTTGAAGCTTGGGACAAACTACTAAGGCCCAATCAATTGAAAGTATTTTACATGTGAGCTTTTGTCAATAACAAGGCCTAGGCGAGTTTGTATTTGCACAGCGGTCAGTTAAGATGAGCGCTCATCTGAGTCGGCCGCCTCGCCGCTACGCAGACGGGGCGCGGCGGTAGCCTTACCAGATCTCGGCCGATCCGAAAATTAGAAGGGCTCTCAGGACCTCTAGGTCCCAAGGTTTTTGCGTGGTTTCTTTGTAGAGAGATTGTTTGACACCCCACGCAAAGACGACCTTGGCCTTGTGTGATAACTTTGGGTGTTATTGCACACTACTTGCTTTGAGGCTAGTATTTTTAATTATAGGCCAGAGTGCTTATAATTAAAAATACGAAGCACTGTGGCAATTTGCAGTTTTGCTGCGAGGTGCCGGCCGAACGCATAAGGGTTAATTCCCGTTCGGCAGGGTTCAACCCCGACCGGCCCTAACATACAAAGACTGCTTATTGCCCGGTGTGTCTCCCTTTTTGATACCGCAATCCGCCCTTTCATCGCCCTGTCAATTAGCCCTGCTAGACTTCCCTCCCTCACCCATCATCATCACCCTCGCGCTATGTCATGGGTCACGTAATCAAATTATCATATTCTGGGGAGCCTATCTCCTGTGAGGTGGCTCTCCAGAAAATCTTCTCCCTCACAGAAGTTGCTGTAACTCACTGCTTCAAGGTTCACAATGGCTACAAAGTTGTTGTTGCTAAGCCTGAACAACTGACCCCCTTTCTCTCCTCGTCTGGCCAAAGGAAACTCCTCGAACAAGGTTTTAAACCCTTACCTTCCCCTGAGACTAAGGCCAAATGCACGGTCGTGGCTAAAAAGATCGACAAGACAATCCTGCCACGATCGTGCGAGTCTATCCAGGCGGAGGTCGCGGCTAAAAACGATGTCACTGTCCTTGATATTTACAAACCCCCTGAGTCACGCATAGTTAAAATCCGCTGCTCTGCGCCTGAAGAGGCACAGAAGCTCCTAACTCGTGGGATAATGATGTTCAACACATCCGTCCCCACCTATAATGTGGAACCAGAGAGCTTTATTCTGGTTGACCAGTGCCTGAAATGTTACCGCTTCAACCACACAAAACACACATGCACACACGAACAGAGATGCAGCAGATGTGGTGACCTCGGTCATTTCTATGCCACATGCAACAAGACCACCAAATGTTGCAATTGCGAGGGCCAGCATGTCGCCGTCAGTGGGTCTTGCCCCAAACGCAAAGAAATCATCAAAACAAAAAGACAAGCACAAAAACAAAACAACAACCCAACCTACGCCTCAACACTCCGACCCTTACAAACATCCACACCCACTACAAAACGCCCCAACACGATTCCCTCAGGAAACACAATGCCTCTTCCACCTCAATTCCCCCCAAACAACACCCTCATACCAAACAACAACCCCAAAATACAAACCATACTACACGTAGCTTTAATAGCTGCCAAATACAACGCCAAGAAATTCACAAACATACTCCCAATACTACTACAGAAAAACGGTTTCCCCAGTATTGTGATTCCTGAGGAGATCTTCGAAGACGAAAACCTATACATACCAGAGTATCACACACAAACAAACACAAACACCGAGGCTAGAGTGGCGCCCACCACAGCACCACAGCCCTCTACCTCACACTCACATGTACTTTCACAACCACAACCACAACGCAAACCCAGAGTAACTGCACAAGAAAAAACTACAAATAACACAAATGATCACAAACGCAAACTTCCTTCACCACTAAACACTCACCAGAAAAAAGACAAAAAAGACCCTCTGCTCACGGAAAACCCGGAGCCCTCCGCTCCTCGTCGTCGTCATGACGACACCTTAATTGGGGACAGCAGCAGCGACGATAGCCTTCGCATCGACCTCGGTCCTGAGGTCGAAGAGGGGGCTGCCGCGCTGCCCGTTCCCCCTGGGGACGCAGTTCCCGTCCTCCCCGTCAGGGGAAACCTTGGGGGACATGGTAGCGTCGGGAATTGGTCCGCCGATTCCCGAGAATGCCATGTCTCCCTCTCTCAGGAGTCCCTCCCGGACCCCGAAGAGACCCAGTCTGGGGCTCGTCCTCGGCCGCGTTTCCGTGAGCAGCAAACGCCACGAAAAGTAGGTCACCGTCATCCCGACCTACTCTGAGTGGCATGCTGACAATCGTCCAAGCGAACGTAAGATCGTTTTATAACGTAAGACGCCTCTTTTACGACTTCCTAGATCGGGAAAGTCCTGACGTTGTTCTTTTAAACTCTACCTCTATCACTAACTCCTATGCTATCAAACACTTCGGCTACACGTCAAGACAATCACGAAACGGCTGGTGTGTAGGGTCCTGCATTCTCGTAAAATCCACCTTTCATTTCGAATTCATCTCGCCTCCATTCATTCATCCAGACTTCATGGCTATTAAGCTATTCACCCAGCAGGGCCCCATAATGATTGCCACTGCCTATATCAGACCTCAAACAAACTTGCCCATTCACGATTTCAATAAAATATTTAATTATAATAATCTCCCAGTCTTCTTTGCCGGGGATGTTAACGCAGCACACACATCACTTAACCACACAAACAGCAACGCACACGGCAGACAGCTCTTGTCTATTTTCGAAACAAAAAGACTGCACTACATCGGACCCGACTTCTACACTTCATTCACATCGAGAGGGAAGGGCCGCCCTGATCTCGTTTTCGGGAACAGAGCGGCTCTCCCCTACCACACACACACACAACCCGGCCCGAACTTCGGTTCTGACCACATACCCATCATCATAAAACTTTCTACCACACCTATACAAAACAAAGAAACAACATCCTTCAGGTATAAAAAAGCAGACTGGGACGACTTTAAATCTTATCTTGCCAGTCAAAATTTTAACTTTAACCTTGAAAGAGAAAATATTCTCGAAATAGATAGGCATTGGCATCATCTCTTCGCATGGATATCAGCAGCAATGCGCCGCGCTATTCCGCGAGAGCGCTTTAAAATCAGAACTTCATTCTATCCAAGCGAGAGAACCAAGCGTCTCCTGACCTGCTACAGGAACCGTTTTCTTCAAAATTTAAACCACTTGCATCGAGTTCGGTGGGACCTCACTATCCTCAGAAACCATGTCATAAATAGTTTTGATAATGACCACAAAACTCATTGGCATAATTTAATTAAACAAACAGAATCTATGAGAGTTCGCACTCCACGGGAATTTTGGCAATCAATTAAGCGATTAAAAGGTAGCAATTTCCCCCCCTTCACTCACCTCCTCAAGGACAACAACCAAATTTCAGATCCCGTGGAGGTTATCAAAATTTTTCATGATCACTGGCAAACTGTTTTCTATCCACATGAACCCCACCCTCTCTTTAATGAACATTTTCAATCCATCAACACCTGGAGCCAAGACCACAGGATAGAAACAGAACCAGAGCAGATTATCCACCTGGATAATCTGGACGACACATGCGAACTCCGTGCACCCATCTTGCTGGAGGAGGTAAAACAAATAATAATGAGGTTTCCTCGAAAGGCTCCGGGCTCCTCTCAGATCGGACGTGACGTACTCATACACCTTCCTGACAACATTTTACGAGCTATGACGTACCTTTATAACACTTCCTTGGCCTCTGGCTACTATCCCTCACCTTTCAAAACTGCTTTAGTGGCCCTCATCCCTAAGCCAAACAAAGACCTAACCGACCCCAAGAATTACCGCCCAATTAGTTTACTAGAGACATTAGGCAAAATTTTTGAAAAAATAATTAACTCCCGACTAAGGCGGTATCTCGACGATCATGACTTACTCTCCTCAAAACAATTCGGCTTCCGCTCTCACCGATCGACTAATGACGCACTGACTATACTGACCAATTACTGTCTTAACAACAAAGACAGAAGACTAAAGACGGTTCTCGTAACCAAGGACGTGGAGCGAGCCTTCGACACGGTCTGGCATGCTGGCTTGAAGTACAAACTGTGCACTAAATTTAATTTCCCTTCGTGCACCAAGAAGCTGCTATGCAGCTTCTTGGATGACCGTAAACTAAAACTCAAATTTAAAGGAAAAATTTCCAACACCATCCAAATGCACGCAGGTGTACCTCAAGGCAGCATAATCAGCCCAACACTATACATATTATACACAAACGACCTCCCTGACCCCACATTTCCCGATTCATTGACGCTCCTTTACGCCGACGACTGTACTCACTTAGCCAGACATAATTCGCTCGCTGGTGTTGTCCGACGAATTAACGACGAGCTTGACACCGTCTCGAGATGGGAGCACAAATGGCTTATCAAAACTAATGCGACAAAAACAAAAGTTCTCTTTATTGACCCTAAACACAATCCTCCTTACGATCCAATACACCTAAACTCTTTCGACAGACTACAAGCACCTCTTCAAATAACACGCTCTTGCATCGTGCTCGGTGTAACGTTCGATTACATGCTAAGATTTCATTATCATATTTGGAAAAAAGCCGCATTGGCTAAAAAGGGCTTACAGTCGCTTCGTCGATTTAGATGTGCGGCCCCGCGCACAAAGCTGCACCTGTTCAAAGCCATCATACACCCTCTTCTCACATACTCCCCACTTACACTTACACTAGCAGCATACACAAACAGAAGAAAGCTACAGATCATTCAGAATAAAGCTCTCCGATGGGTCTACAGTGTGGGCTGGGACGAGTTTGTGTCGTCATCACAACTCCACGAGAGAGCTTCTGTGCTCCCTCTGAACCTTGTGTGGCGCGCGAGGGTTTGTAAACAACTCGACAAACTTCGTCTTTGGCTGCCCGACTGGATAGACAGGAATAATGTCTATCTCCGGGGAAGGAGGAGCGGCCTTGGCCGGGATTCCTTTGCGCTGGACTGGGACGAAGAACAGGAGCCAGTTTTTTGAGCTTGGCAGCAACATCTTATCCTATGTGAACCTTCTCATACTTCCTTCCTGCCTTTCACCCTCCCTCCCTCTCTTGTTTTGTTCGTTTTAATATTTTTAACTTTATAATGTTAAGTAAAGTTGCGTGAGCTTCGGCGGTTTTTACTATAAACTCGGCGCCCTCGCTCGCCGCGGCCCGGCCAATCACGTCTCGGCGCGATTGTTGCCGGGTCTCGCGAGCGCGGATGCCGAGCGCCGAATTTATCGCGTAAACTTTTTTAAGCTTTTATTTTTCTTACGTTCGTGTTTGCGTTGTTTTTTAAATGTTCTTTCGTTTTATTTTAGTTTCTTGTTTTAACGTTTGTGTTCTTTCAGTTTTTAATGTTTTGGGTGGTTGTTTTACTCAAATTACGATTTTATTAACTTTGTCAAATAAACATATTCCCTAAGAGAGCCCTATCCCGTTTTTAACTCCCTTCCTCTCCCCCTTCCTCCTTCCGTGTGTCACACAACCTCACCCACGCCACATCTCATTATCCTCCCATAGCGCAAGTGCCCCTCATCCTAATCCTTACCTTCATCTCACTGGTTCCGGATTCCCGATACGTGACATCTGCCGCCTGCACCCTGCCATGACCGTGGCTCCTTTGCCATAAGGAGTGGCAACGCGCGAGTGGGGGAGGAGATGTCATGGCCAGTGTTGACAATCCAAGCGTGGTGAGATCGCCAGAGCACGTCTCCCTGGAAGTCCTGCCGCCGACAGGGAGAAATCTCTGCTCGACGCGGGCGTGGGAGATAGCCTCTGATTAGCGATCTCACTCGTATTTCACCCTCGCAGTCTCCTGGTTAGCCGAGGGCGCCACCGTTGCCATGGGCGAGAAGTCCGTGCACGGTGGGGCCCCGATGGCGCCTGGCAGGCCGCCCTCTCTGCTCCCAACCTCCCCGTTAGCCGAGTGCGCGCCGCAGCCCGGGCATGTGGACTCGCCGTCCCATGAGTTCGCTCATGCAAGGCGAATCCCGCCATGCCAGGGCCACGCGCGCACAGATGGCGCGGGGCCTCCCTCTCCAGCCTTTGTCCTCCTTTCTGCCTCCCGGTCAGCTATGCCCCCCAACTTTTACCCCGCATGTTGGGTTAAGCCCCGACTCTTTTCTCTCTTACTAAATCATCTTTTCGATCCCCCCCTTTATCCTTCCCCTCTCCCGCCTTCTTTCCCCCCGGTAACGGGTCTTTTCTTTTAAACTTTTGCTTTTTTTTTCCGAAAATTCATCTGGCTAACTCCCAGCAAGAATACCACTATCATCATGACCGGACGAGGCAAGGGCGGAAAGGGGCTCGGAAAGGGTGGCGCCAAGCGTCATCGCAAGGTGTTGCGTGATAACATCCAGGGTATCACCAAGCCTGCCATCCGTCGTCTTGCTCGCCGTGGAGGTGTCAAGCGTATCTCTGGTCTCATCTACGAAGAAACCCGTGGTGTCCTCAAGGTGTTCCTCGAGAACGTGATCCGTGACGCCGTCACCTACACCGAGCACGCCAAGAGGAAGACCGTCACCGCCATGGACGTCGTCTACGCTCTCAAGCGCCAGGGACGTACCCTGTACGGTTTCGGAGGTTAAGTGTCTTGACAGACAACATCTACCGTCAAAACCAACAACCCCCACCAAACCAAAAACCTTGGACCTATTTTAGGTCCTACAAATACTCATAAAGAGGATACAATTTGATACCCATCTATCTATCTTGCTTTATCTACTACATGTACTACTACTACTACTACTACTACTACTACTACTGCTGCTACTTGCACTACTAGTACTTCTTGCACTACTACTACTACTACTACTACTACTACTACTACTACTACTACTACTACTACTATTAGTAAATCAACATGAGTCCCCAGTATTGCGATTACAAATATTGATTTTTCTTGCATCTCTACTGGTATTGTTATCATTACTATTATTATTAAGCTTGTAAGATATGATATGTTATTATTGGTGGTATTGTAAATGATGATGATGAAGAAATGTGTATGGTTACATTAAGCTTTAGTTATTATTAGACTGATAACCAACATGACGCAGAAGCAAAGAAAGAAAGAAAGAAAGAAACAGGTGTAACATGTTGGTATGCTGTTGTACGGGAAGTAACGATTTGACTCTGTTTCATAATTTTATGATTTATGCTTTATGCTTTTCCTTGAGTGAGTGAGGCCGAGAAACGTCATTGAAATTGAACATTACCTTTGTATTTGTTAGTATCAGTATTATTGCCTTGTTCGAGTCTATTTGTCTCAGTGTGCGTTTTACACATGCGGATATACAACAGGCCGTCCATGCTGAGGAGAAGAAATAAAGACTAAAGTAGATATATGTGATTGTGATAAATGGCGGTCTAAAGTGCATTGGGCCAGTAATATTTGAAAAGCGTGTACCCACATGAATAAAGTATTTTCCCTAGGGTGTTTATACACGTGTGCGTTGTTGCTTAAGTGCATGCAGACACACAGGGGCGAGGGATTTGAACGCTGGTCAGCAAGATTGCTAGACGAGATCGCTACCGCTGCTACAGACAGACACCCAGAGGAAGGGAGAAAAAGCCAGACACACACCCAGAGGAAGGAAGAAAAAGGCAGACATACACCCAGAGGAAGGAAGAAAAAGGCAGACACACACCCAGAGGAAGGGAGAAAAAGCCAGGCAGACACACAGAGGAAGGAAGAAAAAGCCAGACACACACCCAGAGGAAGGAAGAAAAAGCCAGACACACACCCAGAGGAAGGGAGAAAAAGCCAGGCAGACACACAGAGGAAGGGAGAAAAGGCCAGGCAGACACACAGAAGGAGGGGGTCTGCCTGTCTGTGTATGTATCTATCTATCTGGCTGGCTAGCTACCTAGCTAGCTATATATCTATACATCTATATATATATCTATATATCTACATATCTACACAAGCAACAGCTTACTGAGCGACAACCCCAGCACCCTACAAATACTAATAACTCAGAGTACACCTCGTAAAAAACCTACACACAATGCCTTGCTTTGTTTGTTTTTTGTATTACTTGAGTGAGAAAGTCAAAGGTGGATACATGCATAGATACACGGGTCCATATATACACAGATACATAGAGAGATAGATACACAGATCCATAGATACACAGATCCATAGAGAGATAGATACACAAATCCATAGATACACAGATCCATAGATACACAGATCCATAGAGAGATAGATACACAAATCCATAGATTAGATACACAGATCCATAGATACACAGATCCATAGATACACAGATCCATAGGTACACAGATACATAGATACACAGATACACAGATACATAGATGCGCAGATACATAGATACACAGATACATATGCTATTATATTGCCCACATACAAAAACGGATAAACAAACAAAAAAACATGAATGAATGGACCTATTCGAGGCACGAAGACAGACAGACAACCACACAAACTTACAATCATGCACAAGATCGTAAACAACCTTGTGGACATTAACAAACAAGAAATTCACACAACACCAAGTTGATTGTAACACAGACTCTTAAAAGCCAGCAAGAAAGAAAGAAAGCAAGCAAGCAAGCAAGCAAGCAAGCAAGTACTCCTTCATTAATTCATTCTTTCTTCTCACGCAGCGTGCGCGAGCGACGGGAACACACACACACACACACCACAAAAAAAATACCACTTGGACCTTGACCCTTTCCCACAAAAACCAACCATATATGGTAT
>NW_025918252.1:0-10830 GCF_019202785.1 Penaeus chinensis | reverse complement strand
TTAATGATGGATATTTGGTTTCAGGAGTATTTGTATTAGAATTTTCTATATCGTCAATAAAATGGTCTAACCTTAAGTATGGCCCAGCCAGTCTCATCAATGGTTTCTAAAGAGTATTTTTTAACTCATCTCTCGAATAGCCATATATATTACACCTTGACAAAATCCAATTTAATCATTATATCCATAATATCAATGTTTCATTATAGTTTAATATCTATGAAATTTGATCTTGAATGTTGTCAACAAAATTCTTACTTTTCTTTAAAAGGAGATAGTTACAATCTGGATACCATTTAGCATGTCATTCAAGGATATATCCCTCTTCCTCCAATTGCGGAAAACCATCTACAATGAAAGCAGTTAACATGGTCATCAAACCTCTATAATAAAAGCCATCTTCGGCAGGCTTGTGGTTTTTGATGACTACTTCAGGCCAGTTATCACACTTGCTAGTCTCTTTTTTATCTGCCATGAAACCTTTTCCAAAAGAAGTAGGTATGTCTAAGAGGCCTTTTATATATGAATTTTTCCTCTCTTGAGATATATACATCTTCGATCTAACAATACATATCGTAACTGGTTTCTTTAATTTGAAATATTTGATGTTATTTCACCCAGTAACAAAAGGACAACTGGGGATTGGATGTCGATTTGTTCCTCTTTTATATAAAATCATCTTTTTCAGAGCCGTTCATTATCGTTTTACAATAAATACACATAACATTGGTTTTTCTTTCTCAAAGAAAAAAATCCATCAGCAGCTAAATCTCTAGGTGAGATCCAATCGATTTCGGCCATTCGATAAAGGTCTCTATTCGATAATGCTCAGGGTTCAATGATAAACCCTCGGAAAAAGACTTGTGTATTTGAGGCCGGGTTATAAAATTGTCAATATTTTCATAGGAAAATAACCTTTGCGCAAACAGACATTCTGGGCTTTTTATCTTATGAATCTTTATAATATCATCTGATGTTCCGATAATATTAGGATCACATTATTAAATCACAAGTAAAGCTACTTGATTGATCACTTTATATTGAAAAATCAGCTTTGGCAATAATCTATGGTTGAGGGATATATCATTCGTAGTTATTTTATATTAAATGTATTCACTCTTTTTTGTTCATGACAAAAATGATGAAAGGATTAACTCTTTTCCTAATTTGTAAACCTCATAAATCTTCTCATGATCTATTGCGATCAAATATATGGTAGAGTGTTGACTAGTATCTGTCCGTCAGGCGCAATAATAAGAGTATATATTATATCCCCCATTATCAGATAATATTTTTTTATTCCGGTCTTTAGGAATATTCTTAATTTTATAATACATATTATATTATATATATATATCTATATTTATATATATTTATATATATATATATATATATATATATATATATATATCATATATATAATATTATATTTTTCACTATATTATAATGTTAAATATAATCCACATAACTTTGTATTAATAATATGTGTATATATATATATTTATATAATATATATATATATATATATTTTCATATATTGTTAAGGTTGATTAAACATATACTTTTTAATATATATATATTTACTATATTATTAATGGTTAATATAACATATTACTTGATTAACACCAACAATAGGCTTCGTTTTATAATTGATTTCTTTTTGACAATGAAAAACAAATTCATCATGACAAGAGCACATTCTTCACAAGCTAACTATTGGCTGACATGAAGATACATTATACATACACGGACTATCTTACACTTTTTACATATGTGTAATTCTCGGCATTATTTGCTTCGGAAACAGCTTCTAGAGCTGCAGGGGTTTCCATGGTTTTCTGCATTGGGTAAAGTTGCTTGAGATATACTGATATCAGTATTCTCTTTTCAGTGTACGAGGCAACGATGTATCTGATATATTAAATACTGGAACATGTAGGGGTTTCACTTATTTCATAAAGTTGCTTAAAGATAATAATCAGGAGGATACAAACATTTCCCGTATCATTTACAGATGAGATGGAAAAACTCGCTTCTGGATAGATGGAGATTCGATTATAGAATCGATATCGACAGGATATATGGATCTTTGTCTCATTTAATTGTCGTTTCATGTGGTGAATGGATTAACATTTTCTGTGATATTTTATTATATTTCATTATGTCATATAGAATGGTTCTTGGCTTTAAATAAGGCCAGCGGTCTCATTAATATGATATCAGGTGTATGTTTAACATCATTTATATGATATCCATAACTATTATTATCACATTTAACAATATCAATGCATCAATTATCTCCTTGGTTCCATGTCTTAATTTTGATCGAATAGTTCATTTTCTAATTTCATTTGTTCTCGAAAACGTGTATTCAACAAATGAATGTCCTTTCTTTATAAGGAGATAGTTACAATTTGGATCACCATTTAGGGCATGTTCTGCACGGTATATCTTTTTATCCCAATTGTGATTAACACCACTACAGTGAAAGCAGTGAACATGGTCATAGAGACCTTTATAATAAAATCCAGCTTCGGCAAGTGTTTGGTTTGCTTAACATTGTCAGGCAATATGGAAGCTTGCTCAGTCTCTCTTTTTTTTCGTGAAATTTTTATCAAAGAAGATACAGTGTTCTAAGAGGGTTATCAATTTTTGATTCATTCTTTTTTGGAATAATGTGTGTATTTTTACCATGGCTGTTTATATAAAATGTTACAAATTCTATTAGGAATATTTAATGTTGTTTTCCAGTAACAATAAGGGACAATCAGGGGAATATGTCGATGTACTCTCTTACTATATCACCTTTTTGTAAGACTGATTTTTTTTTTTTTGGCAAAAGACACATTCAACAAGGTCCCTTCTTTTTGATAAAGGAAATTCATTAGCAGCTAATTCTGGTAGGAGTATATCCAATCAATTGGAATCGATAAATGTCTTAATCCCATACTCCTCTGCAATAATTGATATGTAAATTCGGGTCTTATTGGATATTAAGTCTTGCATATTGTAGGTGGTTGATAATATTGGTCAATATTTTTCAATGGAATATAAATTTTGGGCAACATACATTTGGGTTTTTATTCCTTCATGATTTTTATAATATCATGGGTGTTCTGATTTTTTTTAGATTCAAATGTTAAATTACAGAAAAACACTATTTTATAATCTTAATATGGAAGAATCCAGCTTTGGCCCCCATAAATTTTTATGTTTCTATTTGGGTGGATGGCTGGGCTGGGCCATTACTCTACATGTTTTTCATCTTTGAATATATCGAATTGTATTCAGGCCATTATCTACCTGTTTTTTTATTTTGACTATATAGAATGTATTCACTCTGATTTGTTCATGACAAAAATGATTAATATATTTATCTCTTTTTCTTTGTCTGTAAGCATGATGAATACTATGACCTATGAAGTCAATTATTTTGTGGTTTGCGGTTGACTTGTTTCTGTCGTCATGTATCAATATATTTCCATATACTCTCAACATTCAAGTCTCTCACAGATACAGTGTTATATATATATATATATATATATATATATAGATTTATATATATAATGTTTCTTTTCATCACACTATATTCTCTACATGATCTATAATATGTACAGTTTATACTGGTAGTGGTTGACTTGTTTCTGTTATTTAGCAATTTAATTTTTCAAATACCCGACAGGCAAGTATTATTTCGTTTTATCACAGGGATGTGGAAAAGTCACATTTTTGTTTTTGTGTTTTTCTTTCACAGGTATATAAAAAGATAAAATATACTGGTAGTGGGTGACTTGTTTGTTGTTTCTTAGCAATATATGTTTAAATACCCTCAACCAATAATTATTATTTTGTTTTTCTCCACAGGATATATAAAATGTCTTAATTTGTTATATATTTTAATAAACAATCTTATATATTTACAATATTATGATTGATTAATACATATATACATTTCTAAATTTATTTTATCTAAGATACACTTACATATTTAAACTTTTTATTTATACATTTTCCATATATTTGATTCAAAGACAGATTGCGTTTCGTTATAAAGTCAATATTTGCTCGACCTAACAGGGACAAATTTTTTTTATCTGAAGACCTACAACTTAGACAAGCTGCGATATGTCGACTGCAATTATATAATACACATGCGTTATTTTGCATACATACTTTGCAACTATAAAATTTCTTTTACGGATTTTATGTTTCGGGTAATAGTTATTGAGATGTTTGGGTTTCCTATATTCTCGGATTGGGTAAAATTTCTAGAGATGATTGGGTTTCCATAATTTTCGGCATTGGATGTTTGGTTTTCATATTCTCGGCTTTTGGAGTGTATGATTGGGTTTTTTCCAATATTCTCGGCATTGGTTGTTTGGTTTTCCATATTCTCGGCATTGGATGATTGGTTTTCCATATTTCCGGCATTTTGGATGATTGGGTTTTTCCTTTTTCTCGGCATTGGTATGATTGGTTTTCCAGATTTCGGCATTGGATGTTTGGTTTTCCATATTCTCGGAATTGGGTAAAGTTTCTAGAGATGATTGGTTTTCCATATTCTCGGCATTGGGTAAGTTTCTTGAGATGTTTCGGGTTTCCATTATCCTCTGCATTGGGTGTAAAGTTTCTTGAGATGTTTGGTTTCCATATCTCGCCATCGAGGTAATGTTTCTTGAATTGTTTGGTTTTCCACATTCTCGGCATCGGGGAAGGTTCTTGAGATGATTGGTTTTCCATATTCTCTGGCATGGGTAATGTTTCTGGAAATGTTTGGTTTTCCACATTATCGGCATTGGGTAATGTTTCTTGAGATGATTGGTTTTCCATATTTCTTCGGCATTTGGGTTAATGTTTCTTGAAATGTTTGGTTTTCCATATTCTCGGGCAATCGGGTAATGTTTCTTGAAATGTTTGGTTTTCCACATTCTCGGCATTGGGTAAGGTTTCTTGAGATGATTGGTTTTCCATATCTCGGCTTGGGTAATGTTTCTTGAAATTGTTTGGTTTTTCAATATTCTCGGCATTGGGTAATGTTTCTTGAGATGTTTGGTCTTTCCTATTTCGCCAATGCGGTATTGTTTTCTTGCGAGATGTTTGGTTTTCCTTATTCTCGGCATTGGGTAATGTTTCTGAGATGTTTGGTTTTACTTATTCTCCGGCATTGGGTATTGTTCTTGAGATGTTTGGTTTTCCATATTCTCGGCATTCATTGGGTTATAGTTTCCTAAATCTATTTCATCTGCCCATTTATGTGGCACTTGGATTAATTTCATGTGAGTCAGGGGACTCTAGGGATGGTGAAAAGGAATATGTACGCTTTTTTAAACAGGAGGGATACACACTTTATGCATTGTTATTCTTCAGGAATGAGTATAGTTACTTTATTAATATCATTAATAAATGATTCTATTCTTAATATGGACAGCAGCTTATCAATATGTTTCTTAAGAGTATTTTTAACATCATCTGTCTAGATTAGCCCATGGATATTACACATTGACAATATCTAATTTCATCATGACATCATATTAATCAATGATTCTTATAGTTTAATTCTGATGATAATTGAGCTTGATGTTGTCAACAAATTCTTTTCTCTTTCTCTTAAAATGAGATAGTTACAATTGGATACCATTTAGCATGTTCATTCAAGGTTACTATCCTCTTTCTCCCAATTGCGAATATGGACATTACAGTTGAAAACAGTAAACGTGGTCACTCAAACCTCTATATAAAAAGCCAGCTTCGGCTCTAGTGCTTGTGGTTTTTGATGAACTTCTTTCAGGCCAGTTACGGTCATTAAAGCTTGCTAGTTCATTTTTCTTCTGTCATTGAGATCTGTTTTTATAGATATATAAAGGTTTCAAGTGACCAGTATGTTTCTGGGACCATCTATATGTGATGTACTCATTTGATGTTTAGATAAATCTTTTCTTACAGTTTATCAGGCAATACAATAATTATATCATGAATGTTTTCTAACCATACTCCATCATCATCTAATCCGCCTCACACTTCTCAATAAAAGGAAATATTTGGCGATACGTCGATGTTCATCTCTTATTATAATCGCCTGTTTGTTAGTATCTATTTTTTATGTTACATTAGGTACAATGAACTGGTCTTTATTCTTAGATAATAAAATCCAATCAGCAGATAATTTCTAGGAGATATTCAAATCGATGGCCAAAGTCGTATAGTATCAAAATCGATTTTCTCATAACGTAATGTTTGAGTCGAGAGAAAAAGCCTTACGTCCTTTTTTTTTTAGGCAGTGTTACAAATCTCATAAATATTTTCAAAGGAATATAAACTTTGCGGCATATAGACATTCGGGGCTTCTTTCTTATGAATATTATTAATATATTCTGTCTTGTTTTGGTCTGTTTAGTTCAATATTAAATCACAAAATTAAAAAAGCATTTTATACAATTGTGAATAAAGAAGAATCCAGCTCTTGGCCAATAGTGATCGCTAATGAGTTATCCTATATTTAGTGGTCATTGGGAATGAATATTTCTATGGTTGTCTTGATAAATATAATTACGGATTATCTCGCTGCGGTCATTCATCTGTTAACGTAATCATCATGGATATCACAATCTACGTGGCCCACTTAATCTATCAATATTATCACATCTATGCGGACCATTACCATCTTTAAGCGAATGAATGATCTATCCGTTCAATTGCGTAAATTAATAGCAATATATGGAATTTATCTCAACATGAGTAATGTATCCTCTGAATTGATTTCTACCTCGCGTTATATTATAATTCGTTAATCTCAATTGAAGTATGTGTTCCTATGAATTGATTTATCCTCGGCGGTATATTTAAATTAATTTATCCTCAACATGAAGTAATATTTCATCTGATTAGACATATCTCGGCGTTATATGATATTTACTTATATTATATTTTCACTTTATTTTTTCTTCACAGGATCACAAGGATCACGGATATATAAATAATTTTTCTGGTCTTTAGGAATTAATCTTGATGATCATGTATGTGATTATATAGCGGTATTTCTCCCTTACCCTCAATATCTAGTTTATTATCATCAAAGATTTTTAAAGGTTTCATATTTCTATAATACTGGAATCGTATAATAATATATTTCAGTGTGTCTTTAGGGATTAATTTTAGTTCTATAAAAGTTTGAATTTTATTTCTTTACAGGATTATGTAATAGGTCATAAGAAATTGTATTTTATATTTAGGTATAATTTATATATTATATATATATTTTCCATAATTTTAAAATAATGTTTCGATATATTTATTATAGAAAAGACTATTATGATATACACAACTATTATTTTACATTTTCCTTATATTTGATTCATGACATTGATAGCTTTCGTTATATTCATATTTTTGTCGACAAATAGGAAATTTTTTACTGAAGACTACAACATATACAAGCAGCGATTATGTCTACATGGATTATTTATATACCAATGCGTTTTTTTGACATACATACTTGCAACTTATATAAATTTCAATATCGGTATTTTCTGTTTCGGGTTAAAGTTTCTTTGTGTGTTTGGGTTGTTCCATATTCTCTGCATTGGGTAAAATTTATTGAGTGATTGGTTTTCCACATATTCTCGGCATAGGATTGAGATTGGTTGTTCCATATTCTCGCATGGGTTGATGGTTTTTCCATATTCTCGCATTGGAATTGATTGGTTTTCTATTCTCGGCATTGGATGATTGGTTTTCCATATTCTCGGCTTTGGATGATTGTTTTTCCAATATTTCGGCATTGGATGGGATTGGTTTTCCATATCTCGGCATTGGAAGATTGGTTTTCCATATTTCGGCATTTGATTGATTGGTTTTCCATATTCTCGGAATTGGATGATTGGTTTTCCATATTTCGGCAATGGGGTAATGTTTCTAGGATGCTGGGTTTTTTCCATATTTCGGCATTGGGTACAGTTTCTTGAGATGCTTGGTTTTTCCATATTCTCGGCATTGGGTAAAGTTTCTAGAGGGCTTTGGTTTTCCTTATTCTCGGTATTGAGTAAAGTTCCTAAATCTGGTTCTCTAATTCTGTGTGCTATCATCCTCAACATGAAGTAATTATTTTTCTCTGAATTGTATATCCCTCAGGCATTATATAATATTTCGTTATACTATGTTTATCTTCAACATGAAGTAATATATCCTATGATTGATATATCCTCAGCATTATATAATATTTCGTTATATGTTTATCTTCAACATGAAGTAATATATCCTCTGAATTGATATATCCTCAGCATATATATTATTTCGTTATATGTTCATCTTAACTTGAAGTAAATATCCTCTGAATTGATAATCCTCTATTTCGTTATATGTTTAATATTCAATATGATTAAATATATCCTCTGAATGATAAATCCTCCACGCATTAGTATTTTATTTCGGTTATATGTTTATTCACATGATCACAGGGTCATATAATAATATTTCTGTCTTTAGGAAATAAACTTTGATGATCATATAATATAGCAGTATTTTTCCCTATACCATCAACATCAAGTAACATTTAACATCAAGATTACAATTGTTGATTTTTTCTCTTACAGGCTAGGAAAAATAATATAATCCAGCCATAGGTAATAGCCATTTATTAATAGAATATTGTAAATATGTACCTTGTTTTTTTTCTCTGATAAAATATTGACATCTCGGAAAAACTATTGTATATACAAAACCAAATATTACATATATTAATAATATCTATATATTTTCCATATATATATATATATATATCTATATTATATTATATATATATATATATATATATTATATATTCGATTCAAGGGACATGATAGATTTTACTGTATGTGTGATCCTTTTTCGACACATGGGACAGTTAGATAATTGAAGAGGTACACCATACCACAAAGTAACCATGATGTCCACACGGAATATATACATATGTGCGCTTATTGTCCATACATACTCTGCATAATTTAATATGAATCTCGGTTATTCTCTGTATTTGGGTGAAGTTTCTTGAGATGTAAGAGGTTTCCGTATTCGCGTATTGGGTTGCAAGTTTTTTGAGATGTAAGGTTTCCATATTTTCTTCGTTTTGTTCACAGATGAGATGGAGACTCGCTTTTGAATAAAGCGATTGAATATATGGCCATCACCCATCTCATTTATAGACGTGTAAAACGATACTTGGTGGTATAGAATTATTTATATTTACTTTATTAATATCATTAATAAATGGTTCTATCCTTAAGTATGGCCAGCAGTCTTCATCAATCTGTTTTTAAGAGTATTTTTAACATCTCCTAGAATAGCCCTATGGATTTTACACATTGTCTTATGTTAATTTCATCATTATATCCAAATATCAATGATTTATATAGCTTAATCTCTGATGTAATTGATCTTGAATATTGTTAACAAATCTACTACTTTCTTTAAATGGAGATAGTTACTATTGGATACCATTTAGCATGTTCATTCCCAAGGTATATTCCTCTTTTCTCCCAATTGTGAAAAATACCATAACAGTGAAAGCATTTGAACATGGTCACTCGCTACACCCTTTATAATAAAATCCAGCTTCGGCAAGAGCTTGTGGTTTTTGATGACCTTTTCAGGCCAGTTACGATGTTAAGCTTGCTTGTCGCTTTTCTTTCTGTCGTAAACGCTTCTACATAAGAGACAGTATGTTTCATGCGCACCAGTATCGTTAATCTATACATGGTTTATTTTACATTTTTATTCTTCTCATATTCCATATATTTCGAGTGTACCGACAATACAAACAAGTTGTATCAGGATAGTTTATTGTTAGCTCTCCATGTATCATCAAGAAAAAAACAATTAGGGATGAGATACGTCGTTGTTTTTCTCTTATATGTCACCTTTTTTAAAGTTTCTAATATTTTATCACAAATCTCTACATGCTACACGGTCTTTTTTTCTTAGATATAAACTCCTTCAGCAGCTAATTCTCTAGGTGACATCCAATCGATCGCCAATCGATAAATGTATCAAATCGATATTTCTCATATTTTAATGTTTTCAGGTCGAGAAAAAAGCCTTAGTCTTTTTTTTTTAGGGCAGAGTTTCACAAATCTCATACAAAATTTCCAATGGATATAAACTTTGCGCAAACAGACATTTGGGGGCTAATCTCCTTAGGGATCTCTATATATCAATGGTGGCTTTGAGCCTTCTCTAGTTCACATCGTTTAAATCACAAGAAAAGCACCTTATCGTTTCCTATGTAGCAAGATCAGCTTTGACTAATAGTTTGATTAGTTTGATGTGTAACTTTAGGACCAGATTCTTTCGAATGTTATTTTGTTGTGAATGTATGCAATCTGTATTTTCATGGCAAATAATAATTACGGAATATCGCTTTTTCTTCATCTGTAAAACATCATGAATTTGGTCACAAAATTATGAATATCACATCTATACGACTTTCAATATAAGGTAATATATCCTTAACACCACTTTTTTCTTCACAGTGTCTTTAGGAATAATCTTATAATAATTAATATTTTCGGTCTGTCTTTAGGAATATTTGTTTGATCTTTATAAACTTTGCTGAACAAGTAATGTGATAATATAGCAGTATTGTTCCTATCCTCAACATCAATGGTAACATTAACATCAAGATTACATTGTTGATTTTTTCTCTTACAAGGATAGGGAAAATAATATAATCCTCAGCCATAGGTAATAGCCATTCTATTAGTAGAAGTATTGTAAATATGTACTTGTTTTTTATTTCTCTTGATAAAAGATTGACTCTCTGAAAACTATTGTATATACAAAACAAATTATTACATAATA
>NW_025918251.1:0-7500 GCF_019202785.1 Penaeus chinensis | reverse complement strand
TATAAATATATTATATATATAATATATAAAAATTTATATATATATATATATGTCTATATTATATATATATATATATATTATATATTTATTAGATATATTATTACTATATATATAATATTATATATATATATACACATGTAAGCAGAGACACAAAAATAACAAAAGGCAAGTCCAAGTCCAGGTAAGCTAGGAGTTCTAACTAGTAATAGTGGCCTAGTGGACCAGTGCTTGTGGAAGAGGTTTTGTGGGCAGGTTAAAGGACTCTGCAAAGGGAAAATTACTTTTATTTTTTTTATTTTTTTCTAGGTCAGCAGGAAAGTGATGATTGAGCTCCTGGATGGACCTCCACACGTTGGTGTCCCGGTCCAACAGCAGTTGCAGCTGCTATGGAGAGTTTTGGAAGTGCAGGAACAGTAGAGGGGATGCTTCAACTATCCTCCTGCGCCCCTCCTCCTCACAAGGTCCCCACCACACCACATTCCTCCAAAACACAGGAAGCCAACTCGGTGCCAGGATGCCGCTTTGGCAGATGGGGAAAAGGCATTCTCAGGAACTGTGCAATTGTATGTTAAAAAGAAGTCATATCTGTTAGAAACAGTCTTACATTTGCCTTTGACTGTTATATTCAATACTAATGTCATGATTTTGAAGTTCGTACTAATATTTGTTTAGCGTATTTTTTTTCTTCAAAAGTGATCTTGTGTGATCTTTCATTTTTATTTCTGGTTGTTTGGAAGAAGCTAAGAAGAGGTACCAAGTCAGCACAGATAACAAGATGGCAGTTGCATCCTTGCCTCTCCATTTCATTTCTTTCCTTCTTTCTCTGCGTGTCTACCTACTCTCTCCTTATCTCCTCCCTTGCTCATCCTCTCCATCTCTCTTCCTGCTTCTCCTTCCTTTGCCTTGCCCCTTTCTACACTTTACTGCATTCTCACCCAATCCTTTTTTATTCTTCTGTCTTATTTCTTTGCTGTGAACCATTTGTATATTCAGTGATGAAATGAAGTGCCAGGTGTATGAAACAGGATCGCAGAAGAAGCAATGCAGGCAGTGCTTGTGTTCAATTGAAAGTTATTTACAAAGTAACTATGAAAGTGAAGTGTGTTCTGTAACTCTTTTGCTTGGATTCTTTGTCTTAGTTGTGTTTGCAGCCAAAAAGGGAAAGTCAGCTAGATTTACAAGGATACTATAAGAAGCACTACCCAGGTCTTGACTTTTTCTTGTTTTTTTTTACACTTATCTAAACTGAGAATGTATTTTGATCTAGGAAATAGCACCATCTTTGTGTACATGCTGAATAGGTCTTTTCAAATTCACAGAACGAGTTGGGTCCATGGGTCTTTTGCCAAAGACAAATATATTAGATTTTTTTTTTTTTAGGTCTTGAAAATTTTTATAGGGAACTAATACATTTGAGTCAGGCTTTGCTAACCTAGTACAGGCTGTTAGGAAAATTAGTATAATATAGGAATACAGTATAGAACTTAAGTAGAACTTAAAAACACCACATGATATATCTTGGGCCCAATCTTTGAATATAGTATAAAACTTTTATTTTCCTTTTGTCCATTGCGGTTCTGAAATATACTGAACCACAAAAGATGTATGGTGGGAGTTTTATTTGGTTTGCTGTTATCTTATTTAATCTGATATTTTTTTTTCCCCTGTTACAAATCGATTACGGACCATTCATACATTGGACCGTGGTAGAATGTCCTTTTTTGCGAAGAATAGCTCATGCAGCTAATGGGAAACTTTGTCCAGCCTTCACAACTTTTGATTCGCTCTTCAGGTGCCAACAAAGGTACAAAAAAACTTTGGAAAAACTCAGAGAAATTATTTTATATCTAATGTACATTATGGGAATAGTCATGGTTTTGTATTTTGTAGCATTTTAGTAGATTAGGTGGTACTTACTTTCACAAAAAAATGTCAAAATGTTATCATACTTTTTAGAATTTTAGATGTCAATTTTGTGTTGTAATATGAGGAAAGCTGGCTGTTGTCATTTACTCTATAACATATCTATATAATCTACACTGTATTATTTGTTTTTCAGAGAAGCTGAGTACATGTGTACATGCACATGTGCATAGGGACATGTGAGGGTTTGTGGAATCCCATGTCTTATGTGGAGTTGTGTATGGCAGCATGTGGGCATGTGCATTTTTATATGTTTCTTTGTTGTGTTAAGTGCAAAGTGTAATTGTGACTGTCGTGTGGGCTTTCACATTCAAATGTGTATGATTGTACCTGCCTTATTTTTTAAACAGATTCAAGTGGATGTGTTGAAGGGTTTAGATTTTGATATAGATAGGTGCATGCCCTCCTCTCCCACTAAAGTGTGTATTTAGATATTAGTATATATATGTGTGGTATATGAATGTCTATGTATATATATGTATATATGTATTTTATATATGTATATTTTTGTATATAATATAAGTATAATATATGTATGTATATGTATATATGTTTGTATATGTATATAATTGTTTGTATATGTATATATATATATTGTGTGTATTTGTATATTTATATGTGTGTATATGTATGTATATATGTGATTATATGGATATATATGTAATATATTTGTATATGATGTATATGTATTATATTATGTATGCCATATGTATATATATGTATATATGTGTATGTATTGTATATATATGTATATGTATGTATATGTATATAAATGTAAATGTATATTATATATATATTTATATTATAATATTCATATTTATATGTAGATATATAATTTTTTTTATATATTAATCGATATATATATTTATTAATATATATATATATATAATATATTTATCTATCTATCTAGATACACATACAAATGTAATATACATGTACATATGCATATACATATAATATACATATTATATTATATATTTACTTTATATATAAATGTATATATAATATTATATAGATATATAAATAGTAGAACATATGTTTATTATTTTATATTATATATATATGTATATATTATTTATTATAAATTATAACTAATATACATGTGTCTGTTATTTATATATATATATATATATTATATATATATATATATATATATATGTATTATTATATTTATATATTTATATATATTTTTTATTTTTTTTTTCATATATATTATTATACACACATGTTTATTATATCTTATAATACATTTTTATATATTATATATACACATGTATATATCTATATTATGTATATATATTATATATTTACATATATCTATATCTATCTATCTATATATTTATTATAAGATGTATATTTAAGATATATATATATATATAAATATATATATTATATATATATATATATTACTATTTTAAATCTATATAATATATATATATAACACATACATCCATTATACATATACATACTAAAATATTATATGGTATGTTATGTTTATTTATATATTATATATATGTTTATTGTTTTTATATATATATATATATTTAATATATATATATAAATATATATATGATATGATAAATATATAATTATACATGTGTGTATATATATATATATATATATATATATATATATATATATTATATATATATATGATATGATAAAGTTATTTATAATATTTACTGTGTATATATATATGTATAACATATTTACATAGGATATTTATGTATATATACATAAATATGTGATGCATATACTATGGATAATACATATACATATGGATATGTATTCATATACATGTACATATACATATACTTATACATATACATATATATTATTATTTTATATATATTTTTTGATATTACTTATACATATAATATTACATATACATATATATTACATATACCATATACATTAGACATTTATACATATACATATACATATACACTATACATATACATATACATATATATTACATATACATATACATATACATAAACATAATGTTTATAAATGTATTTATATATTATATATATTTTTTTATTAATTTATATATGTGTATGTCATATTTTTAATATATATATATGTATTAGATATTACATATTCTATGTATGATATTACATATTTAAATATGTAATATATATAATGTGTGTGTGTATATTAATGTATTCATATGTTAATATATATATTATATATTATATATCTAATTATATATTATATATAATTTGTTTATATATATGTCATATTTATTTTAGAATTTGTCTATATATTTATATATATATGTATATATATTTATATATATATGTATATGTAATTTTATGTATGTATATTTGTGTATATAGGTATATTTTTATATATTTAGTATTTGTTTATATAGATATGTATATATACGAACTCTATATATATTATAACTACATTATGTATTATTTATATCATTTTTATCTATATTATATATAATAATTATATAAATATATTTACACTATTCTCCTTATGATATTATATATTTATATATGTTATTTATATAGATATATATATATATATATATATATTATGTATATAATATATTATATATATTGATATATATTGATATCGCATATTATATGTGTATATGAATGTATTTCTATATATTTTATATATATATATTATAGATATGTGTTTATGTTCATATATTTATCTATTTTTTATCTATATATATTCATTTTTTCTATATGATATTGGAATTTATTATGTACGATTATATATTGTATATTATATACTATATATATATTATTATATAATATATATATATTGATATTTTGTATAAATGTAATATATTATAATATATATGTATATATATGAAATTATATATTATATGTATATGTAATATATATATGTATGTATACATTTATTGTAACAATATATATATATAAGATATAGATTTATATAGCGTTTTTTATATATATCTAATTTATATGTATATTATATATATATATATTATTTAGTATATATTATATATATTATGATATGATTAAATATATAATATATACTTGTGTGTATTTATATTATATACTTATTATATATATCTTATATATTTTATATTATATATATATTGATCTGATAAGTAATAATATTATTATCACGTGTATATATGTTTGTATATACATATGTACATAGGATATATATGTATAATACATACATATGATTTTGCATATTACATATGGATATCATATACATTATGGATATGCATATGCCTATGCCTATTTCATTACATGTACAATATTACATATATTATACATATAGATATATATATATATATATATATATATATATATATATACTTTATACTATACATAACATATCACATTATTAGATTTACATTACATATACATTACATATTCATATCATATACATAAACATATATATTAACATATACATTTACATTTTACAATACTTATACATAAATAATGTATATAAATGTATTTATATGTTATATATTTTTTATAATATTTATTATGTGTATGTATATTTTTATATATTATCATGTAGTAGATATACATATTCTAGTAGGTATTGATATTACATATTTTTATAGTGTAATATATTATGTGTGTGTGTATAAACAGTATTCCTATGTTATATAATATAATATATATATATATATATTATATTCTAATTGTTTATTATATATGTCATATTTATATATATATGTCATATATTTCTATATATATGTATATATATTTATCTTTATGTATATGAATATATATGTTGCTGTGTAGTTAATTTGTGAAAATATATATATATTCTGAATATATGTCATATAATTTATATTTTTTTTTTTATATGTATTTATATAGTGTATATATATACATATTATTTATATAATATACTTACTGTATTATATGTATATATATTATATATATATTTACACCATAATCTCTTATGATATTATAAATTTATTATATGTAATATATATTATATATTCATATATATATATATATATATCTATAAGTATATATATTTATATATATTGATGTTATATTGATATTGATTATATTTGTGTATTATGAATGTATTTATATATTTTTATATATATATTATTATAGATATGGTGTATATGTCTTCTATTTATATATTTGTTAGCTATTTCTATACATATTTTCTATATGATATTGCATATTTATATATGTAATATATATTATATATATAAATATAATATATATTATATTTTATATATATATTTATATATATATATATATATATATAGATATATATATATATTGATATTATGTATAAATGTAATATCATATAATATATATGTATATTATATATGAAATTTATATTATATATATATGTAATATTATATATGTAATGTTACAATATGTAATTTATATATATATTATATATATATATATATATATGTTATATATATTTATGTATGTATACATATATGTAATATATTATGTAATAAATATATGTAATGTATAGTTATACTATGTATATAGTATGTATATGCTATATAGATATGTATATATATTTTTTATACATATGCATTTATCTAGTTAATACACAAAGTATATATATATGTATTTACGTACAGTTGTATTTACATTTTATATAATTATATATATTTATATTCTATATATTTTAGAATTCTTATGTATATATATTTATATCCATTTGTATGTTTATATTCATACATTGTATTGTATATGTTGATAATTATGGATATACATATGTATATACTTATATTTCATGTGTATATATATTATTTTACTCATTTACTCACATATAATATATATAATCTATATATATATAACTACAGACATGTGTATATCTATAATTTATACACATATATTTTGTATAATTAAAATATATATATATATAATATATTATATATGTACATATATATATAGTTACATACATATGTATATTATATATATTTATGTACATATGTATTATATATATATGTATTATTATATATATTTAATACATATATATGTATGTATGTATGTATGTATGTATTTTGTACTTAGATATCTGTGTTTAGATAACAGTATCAAATATCATTAAATGTAGTTGGGATTCTTTTAGGTTTATACTCAATGCACCGGGAAAATGCTGTGCCTCATTTTTTGTCTCTGCCACATAGATGGACTCTGCTATGCTTAGCCACAAAGGAGTCAATTAGTAGACCTTGTGTCCCTACCAGCCTTGAATTGGTAGGATATTTTTTTTTTTTTTTTTTTTACTACTGCTATGAATATTGATGGGTGTTATTTTTATCGTAGACATTATAATTAGTGTAATGTTATAGGGACCTTAGTAACAGCAATATAAGATAATGTAAATATTTTCCAAAATCAAGGAAAGGGTAAACAATCAGACAGACAGTACTTATAATTGGCCTCATTGTGACTTGTTACACGTGTAGCCATCTGATGTGTATAAACAATTAATCAGGAAACTCACAGTGGGCATGGCTGTACATACATGCCATGCCTGTCGGATTTGGGTTATGTTCTTTGTTTAAAAGAGTTATAGGAGGATAGATTAGGCAAGTTTTATTTGTTTAGGTTGTTTGCTGAAATGAAAGTAGAA
>NW_025918250.1:7500-9094 GCF_019202785.1 Penaeus chinensis | reverse complement strand
ATCTCATTCTCTCTCTCTCTCTCTCTCTCTCTCTCTCTCTCTCTCCTCTTCTCTCTCTATATATATATAATATATATATATATATATATATATATATATATATATATATCACTCGTACTCTCTCATTCCCTATCTCTCTGTCTCTCCACCCGCCTGTCTGTATGTCAGTCTGTCTGTCTGTCTATCTATCTGCCTGTGTGTCTGTCTGCCTACCTACCTGCCTCCTTGCCTGTCTGTGTATCTCTCTCTCTCTCCCTCCTCCCCCTTTTCTGTTTCTCTCTTTTCTCTCTCTCTTTTCTTTCCCCCCACCCCCTCTCTCTCTTTCACCTTCCACCCCGCTTTCTCCCAATCTCTCTCCTCCCCTGCCTCTCTACCCCCCCCCCCCCCTTCCCTTCTGCGCCCCTATCAGTCAGGGCAGACAGATGAACATTCCTAGCCAGCATCTGCATCCCCTCTTGCGGAGAACGTCTTTGTATCCCCAATTTCCCCTTCCTCTCCCTGTTATCTCTCCTTCCCCCTCCCTCCCCAACTCCTCCTCTCTCCCTTTTCCGTCCTTCTTCCCTTGTCCCTCTCACTCCTCTCTAACTTTTCCCTTCCTTCTCTCCCCTTTCACTCCTCTTTTCCTTTCCATTCCATCTCCTTTCTCCCTCTTCCTCCCTTCTCCCCTCTCCCGGCGTTTAGCCTTTACCCTCTCCCCTCCCTCTCCTTTACCCCTCTTCCCTCTCCCTTCCTTCGGTGTTAACCTTTATCTGCTCCTTCTCCTTTCTCCCCTCCCCCTCCTTCCCCCCTCCCCCTCTCTCTTCCCTCCCCCTCTCTCTTCCCTCTCCCCTCCCCCTCCTTCCCCCCTCCCCCTCTCTCTTCCCTCTCCCCTCCCCCTCCTTCCCCCTCTCCCTCTCTCTTCCCTCTCCCCTCCCCCTCTCTCTAGGCATTTATCCTCTGCCCTTTTCCTTTGCATTATGTCAGTGTGTTTCCATTTGTTCAATCTTTGGTGTTCTGAACTTTAAGTGTTTGTTCAGTCACTGAGGTTCCTTTGTGCTGCCGGTTTGCCCTTTGCCCTCCCCCCGCTCTGTTTCCCCTTACCCTATCCCCTCACATTTCCCCCATACTGATTCAAAATGTCTCACTTTCCTATCTCTTTCCCCTCATTCTCTTTCCGCAACTTTTTCCTGTCCCTTCTTTCCTCTCTGTTTCTCTTCCTTCTCCATTTTTTTCCACTCCCCTCCCCCCCTCCCCCCCTTTTACATACACATCCACGTTAACTACTTTATTCAATCTCGTTTTATTGTCTTGAGAAAGTAAATGTCTTGTCTTATTTTAAGGCGTTTTACTGCGGACTTACTCTTTGCTTTAAGTTTCTGAAAATGTATTACATACTATTCGTTCTCTCTCTCTCTCTCTCTCTCTCTCGCTCTCTCTCTCTCTCTATCTATCTATCTCTCGCTCTCTCTCTCTCTCTCTCTCTCTCTCTCTCTCTCTCTCTCTCTCTCTCTCTCTCTCTCTCTGTGTGTGTGTGTGTGTGTGTGTGTGTGTGTGTGTGTGTGTGTGTGTGTGTGTGTGTGTGCGTGTGTGTGCGTGCGTGTTTGTGTGCACATGT
>NW_025918249.1:0-7975 GCF_019202785.1 Penaeus chinensis | reverse complement strand
AATGCAGCCAACCTCGTACATTTCTCAGACTCTCCTGACAGTATAATATTCTTGTGCTACATTGTGATCAAGATATGGACAACATAAATCATTTGGAGTGTAAGTAAAAAAAAAATAAGAACAGTATAACATATATATATTATTTATATATATAGATATATAATACTGATATCTCTACTCGATAAATATATGTTTATATAATATAATTAATTTCGCTAACAATATGTTCTAACTATAACTTTATATATATTTTACCATATATTTCTTACATTTTTGATTTCGATAGAAATAGGATATATATAAGATTTATATATTGTGTGATTTATTTAACATATCTTTCTTTATATTTTTATTTCGATAGAATATATTTTTATTTCGATAGTAATAGATATATCTAAGATTATATATTGTGTGTTTTATCTATATATGTGTATATATATATTTATATATATACTATATGTAACTAATTATTCGTATTTCTATATGATTCATCTTTCATTGTGATCGGAATTAAACAAAACGCAAAAATGGAAAACCGAAAAATGTAAGTCAAAAAATTTTATCCACTTGCTAAACTTCTAAAAAATTCAGTAATGCCTAATTCCTAGAGGAAAACTTTCACGATTAAGATTAATACAAACTTACCCGGCGCCTACTAATATTTTATTTCCATTTTTAAAAAAAATTACCACAGTGCCTAACCTATTAATTTTATTTCCATTTTTTTAGTGCCATAACTAAAATATTTTTTTTAGTGCCTAACCTATATATTTTTTTTTCATTTTTTTTTTGTGCTAACCTATATATTTTATTTCATTTTTTTTAGTGCCTAACTAAATATTTTATTTCATTTTTTTTAGTGCTAACCTAATATTGTATTTCCATTTTTTTTAGGTGCCTAATAAATATTTTATTTCCATTTTTTAATTAATATAGACAATTACGAAATTCGGTAGTGTTCAATATATTATAGTGAGTGAGCTAATCATGTGGATTTTCTCGATTCGGTGTATTTTCACCCTTATTTTCGAAATAACTCAATATTTCACTGACGTTAGCTAATGGATTATAGTACTGAGGTGTATGGATAACCTAACGAATTTTTTTTATTTTATTTTTTTAAAGAATATGAGCTTTAATAGCACTATAATATATATATATTATATATCTATATATATTATAATTATATAACAGATAAGTATGAAAGCTCCTTGTATTATTTCTGAATTTCGACTTTAATTTTTTCGGATTTTTCATATGTTTGTTTTTGCGATTTTATTTATAGTCGATTCCAACGACAAAAATTAATATGAATCAGATAAAACTCTAAATATTAAAATTCCCTAATTTAAATGGGAGTTTTCGGCACTTATTTTTTTTTTTCTTCTAGGGGATTTGATTGTAAATTAATATTCATCATAATCGGTGAAATATCAGAAAGAAATATCTAATCGGTACATGTAATTTTTTTTCTTCTAGGGGGTTTGATTGTAACATATATTCTTCTTAATCGGGAAATTTTCAGAAAGAATATCTAAATCGGTAAATGTTTATGTTTTTAATGTTTTTAAAAGAGACACCATATTTCTAATATATATATATATATGAGAAGTAGCTATATGAATTATTTGTCTAATAAGAAAAATTTCAGTGTAATTTAGCCTGTAAATCGGAAAATTCTCTATATTATGTTATTTTAAATATGTTTTTATTATCAGTTAAATAATTAACAATATATTCTATTCCATATATAATTATAAATATATATATATATTATATAAAGTTTACAATATATGATTTATTCATATATAGTATATTATTTCGGTAATTCTATTATATGCTATTTTTCATTATTAATTAACATATTTTGTAATATATGTTTTTTCATATTAGATGGACATGATTTTGGTAATTCTATTATATGCTTTATTATTATTATTCTTATCTACTATGTTATTTCGTGGTATTTAAATAGTAACATATCATTATATCCATATTTTACAATCAACCATACCTAACAGTGTAACAACCATTCCATATTCTATAGTATGTAATAGTGTTAGAATATATAATAATCGTTTTTACTTCAGGATGTAGCATAGGAAAATTAATGCAAATCCATTAATCCAGAGATGACACATACCAAATATGTAAAGATGACATGTATATAGACCAATATCAGATTCCTGGAAATATATCCTCTAATTATATATTGGTTATCAGTCACCATCAAATGATTCTCTGATTACATATTGTAATCAGATACCTTCAATCTCATCAGTGGATTCATTATCATCAGTGATTCATTTATCATCAAGGGATTAATCGGAACAATGAATTTATTTGTCAAAAAACCCAAGTTATAGTTTCCAGAAAACCCAGTCTTTTGGGGACCCAATGTCTTTGGCAATTTAAAAACTTTTGACCCTATGTTAAATAAGTTGCCCTCTCAATTTTAAAAGCTTGTTTTTCTATGTTTGGCCCCCCCAACCCAAAAACAAAAAATTCTCAGTCATTACCGCCGGAAATTATCGCTGGCACCATCAAAGCAAAGATTTTTTAAAGATGTTTTCGAAGTTTAAAGTCGATATAAACCATCAATAAATCAAAAATCCTGTTTGAACAAATAGATATGGGAAACATATCTTGGGAAAAATTTTTAAAAAAATTAAGTATCCATGTTTCAGAGAAAAGGGAATCACAACCCAGCCTAGAAATCCTAAATCAACAAACCCCAAAAGAATTTCCAGGGAATCGCAAAAAGTTAAAAAAATTTAATTTCCCAAAAACTACCACTTTAAAAGCATCATCACATTTTTAGAAAAAACCATCCAAAAACCCAAAAGCACCCTTATATAGACCAAAAAATTTCCACAAGTATATCGAAAAAGGGCCCCAACAAAAAGGGTCCAAAAGGGGTTTTCCAAACCCAAGCATTAAAAGGGCAACAACAACAAGGGACCACAAGGGGCCCTTACAGTACCCGACGAAACCACCCAAGGTTACAAGGGGCCCAAACAAGTCCCAACAAAACAAAGCTCCCAAAAAAACATATTTCAATCCAAGAAAAAAAAAGGGTATCAACAACACAATTTACCGAAAACTAAATAAAAAATTTCTGAAAGTCCCCAACAACAACAACAGGTATTACAATTCCCCGGGAGTGAACAGCAAGAAAAAAACCCGCCACAACAAAAATTTTATACAAAATTGCACCAGCCCCCCACAACAACAAGTGTTTCAAGTCCCCCCCCCAACACAAAAAAAAATTTAAAACAAATGTCCGAGGGAAACAGCAAGACCCCACAAAAAAATACTACCAATTCCCCAAAACAAAAAAGTACACAACAAAGGGTCCCCGAGTGCAACAGCAAGACCCCACCAACAAAATTTTTTAAATTCACAACCAGTACTACCCAATTTTACGAGTGCAACAGAAAGCACCACCACAAAAAAACAAAAAATTAAAAATTCCACAAAACATATCAACAACAAATTGTTTCACGAGGCAACAGAAAAGCCCGCCACAAAAAAAAAACACAAATGAAACCAGAAGCAAAAACCCCAAAAAAAAGGGGAAAGGTCCACAAAAAAATAACACAACGGGGCACGAGTGCAAAGCAGACCCCCACAACAAAAAAATATTCAAAACCCCACAACAAAAACAACTTTTAAAAATTATCACGAGTGAAACTTTTAAGCCCACCACTTAACAAGTACTACAAGCACCACAGCAAAACGGGTACCACAAAAACAAAAAAATTTCAGGGTTTTGCAACAGCAAGCACCACCCCCACAGCAACAGGTCCCAAAAAAAACAAAAAATTATCAGAGTGCAACAGCAAGCACCAACCACAGCAACGGGGTCCACAAAACCCAAACAAAAATACGAGTAAACCCAGCGGGCACCCCCAAAAAAACAGGTACCCAACAAAAACAAGTTTTCACGAGTAAAACGGGAAAAGGCACCACCCCCAAACAACGGGTTTAACCACAACAACAACGGGGTTAAAAAAATTATCACGAGGGCAACTCAGCCCCCACCCTTCAAACAATTTCACAAACCACAAAAAAAAACCAAGGTACCACAAAAAAGTAATGGAGTGCAACAGCAAGCACCACCCAAAAAACCCAGTAAAACAACAAAAACAAAACAGAGTGCAACAGAAAGGCCCCAAAAAACAAATACTAAAAGTCCAAAAGGAAACACAAAACCCATTCCAAAATTCCCCACAAAAAAACAACCGAAGCTAAAACCATCGCAAAAATTGCACAACATATACACAAATAATCAACAGCAACACAAGAAGATCTACAAAACAATAAGAATTTCATTACCAAGTAAATCAAGACAAGTAATTTGACCAAGTAATCAAACCAAGTAATTCAAGACCAAGTAATTCAAGACCATTAATTCAGACCAAGTAATTAAGACCAAGTAATCAGACCAAGTATTTCAAGACCAAGTAATTCAAGACCAAGTAATTCAGAACCAAGTAAATCAGACCAAGGTTAATTCAAGGACAAGTAATTCAGATCCAAGTATTTCAAGACAAGTAATTCAGAACCAAGTAATTCAAGACAAGTAATTCAAGACCAAGTAATCCGAACCAAGTAATCAAGACCAAGTAAATCAGAAACCAAGAATTCAAGGACCAAGTAATTCAGAACCAAGTACTTCACGACAAGTAATTCAGAAACAGTAATCAAGACAAGTAATTCAAGTCCAGTAATGCAGAGAACCAAGTAATTCAAGACCAAGTAATCAGAACAGTAATTCAAGACCACGTAATTCAGAACCAAGTAATTAGAACCAAGTAATTCAAGACCAGTAATTCAAAGACAAGTAATTCAGAACCAAGTAATTCAAGAAAGTAATTCCAGACAAGTAATTCAAGACCAAGTATTCAGAACCAAGAAATCAGAACAAAAAATTCAGAACCAGGGATAAGTAATTCAGGATCAAGTAACTCTGAACCAAGAATTCGGATAAGTAATTCAGAACAAGAAACAGCACAATCTACCATCAATATTTGATCAACAACAATTACACATATGCAAATTGAGCAACAACCACATCAGAACAACCAGCTCCCTCCTCTCAACAAAACATCCTCACTTAATAACATATATTATTGATGAAAATCCACAGGATGAAATGCACAGGATGAAATGTCACAGGACAGGGATTTATTTAGTTTTATAAATAATAGGTTTTTATGCTATGTACCAGCTTATCATAAAACCTATGGGGGGAAAATAACAGTTTCTCATTCTTCTTATAAACGTCATCCAACCTCATATAAATTCATCCTCAAAAAAAAAAAAAAATTCATAATCGATAGTGGTGATAATATTGAAAAAAAAAAAAAATTATAATAGTGGTGATAATATTGAGGAAGTATTGAAGAAGCTGCTAGTAATAACATTGGTAGTGAATGCTTTTCATCTAAAAAACCGAGATGATCAGAAGGTGACGGATCCTGGATGAAAAAGCCTGGAGGAATAATAAAGGTATGGCTATAGTAGTTAAAGGTAGTAAATGTGGTTATTGCTGAAGGTATAAATTTGGTCATAGTGGTAAAGGTAGTGGTCATAGTGTAAGGTAGTAGTCCTAGTGGTAAAGGTAGTGGTCATAGCTGGTAAAGGTAGCGGTCATAGTGTGAAGGTAGTAATTTGGTCATAGTGGTAAAGGTAGTGGTCATTGTGGTAAAAGTGTGGTCATAGTGGTGAAGGTATGGTTTATAGTGATGAAGGTAGTAAATTTGGTCATAGTGTAAAGTAGTGGTCATAGTGTAAAAGTAATGGTCATAGTGGTGAAGGTAGTGGTCATAGTGGTGGAAGGTTGTGTCATAGTGTGCAAGGTAGTAATTTGCTCATAGTGGTGAAGGTCGTGGTCATAGGGTGAATGTAGTAAAATTTGGTCATAGGGTGAAGTAGTGTTATAGTGGTGAAGGTAGTAAATGTGGTCATAGTGGTGAAGGTAGTGGTTCATAGTGGTGAAGGTAGTGGTTATAGTGGTTGAAGGTAAGTAAATGTGTTCATGTGTGGAAGGTAGTGGTCATTAGTGGTGTAAGGTATGGTCATAGTGTTGTAGTAGTGGTCATGATTCAGGTCATGGATTCAGTTGATTTTAATGTTGATTATGAAAATGATGATAATGAAGAAGAACGTGGACAATGATAGTAGTGAAGATAATAAATAGTGATGGATGATGGCACCACTTCCAATTTTAATATCAGTTTAAACAGGGGGATTATGGGATTGTTATCCAAGAAATCTATAGATAATCCATTATGATGGCATGGGCTAATAAAGTGAAGTAAATGATGCATTGAGCTTCACAAGAAACGAAAAGAAATATGCGAAGATACATGCCTTACGGATTTATTTTCAGCTTGCCGATACTTCTGATTGGTTTTCCACTCTGATAACTCGTAAATGTAATCCTAGAAATTATTAAGATTAGTCGTGTTTGTACTAAGGATGATAATGATTAATGGGAAAAAAAGCTGGCACAGAAAGAAATTCTTCAAGCATTTTCAGAATAATATTGGTAATTGAGAGTTTGTTAATTGGAAGTAATGTAGCTACAACAGTCGAAAAAAAAAACTCTGATCGATTGTTACGTGGAAACTGTTGGCACCTTTTCAAACAAGATTTGAATAATATTAACTGATGAAACGGGATAGGAATCGAATCAGTAATGAAAATATTAATGATAAATATTTAAACTCGGATACTCGCAATAAGTGGGACACTGCATATCCGTCTTATAGATGTTAACTTTGACAGGGAATAATCCCTTCAAAATTATTTATCGATTTAAGAATATTGAGGACTATAAACCACTGTTCATATACAGAATTATCAGTGTTATAAAGTGTATTATTTACACTTCTATTACACCATCAAATTTTACAGAGTGTATACTCCCTCATCAAGGGAAACTGAAAAGTATCTATATAAAAAAATTGAGTAAAAAGTAAAGTTGATAGCATGATTACGGAAGCAATATTTGTAATATTATTTGTAATATTTCGTTCTCATGGTTCATATGGGAATATAGGTATGTCAATTGGAAATTCAACGCAAAGCCGTAAGTTGATGAAACGCCGTAATAGTATCCGGCAATCCATTTATCAAGCATGATTGATTATAGTTAGTTGATCCTTATTTGTCTGGCAGATTAAGAAGATTATACATAATCCATTGCACTGGTATATAGGGATAGAGGAAATAAATCATGAAAGATATGTTTCAATTAAAAACAATTGTGTATCTCTATGTGGGAAAATTATGGTATGTAAAATAGTACCTGGGAAATGTTCTAATTAGAAAACTTTTTCTTTATAAATGTTAAACCATATTCAATTGAAGATTTCAATAAATGAGAGTGATAAACGAATGTAAAGCAATGCGGGAGTAAATGCTATCATAGGAGAATGCTTTCTTTACAAAAAGGGTTATCTTTACGCTTTTTGTTAGTAATTCTCGTCAAGATTTTTTGGTATTATAACTATGTATGAATTTGCCTCACTTTTAAATGAAAACGACAAAGTTATTTTGCTATATATATGATGATGATAAAAGTAGAAGTTTAATGAGGTTGTGCATGTTCTCAGATGCTGAAATTGTTCTAAAAAGCACAGCCTGAATACTGACCTATAATGGATATGTTGGAGTTTTTGTCCTACATTTTTCGATATGAAGGAAAGGCGGACATAACTTCCAATATCCGATATAAAAGGTTGAAAATGTTATAGGAGAAATGATATCTGGTAAAATTTATAGAGTCCAATGTGATAATTTATCACATATATATATTGAAGAAATCGATTTAATATTAGAAGACGTAAATAAGAAGAATGGCAATGATTCCGGTTGACTGATTCAATATATAGTTGGGGAAATGGTATATAGTTAGGGAATTGGTTATTTTGAATGTTGTCACTATATATTATATATATATATA
>NW_025918248.1:42500-45000 GCF_019202785.1 Penaeus chinensis | reverse complement strand
TTCGGAACACAAGGTGCTAACTATTATGAATAAACATTCTAAATTGCAAATTAGATTAATTTATCTATGTTAAAATGTTATGAATATTCTATGATGTTCGTTTCCAAGCAAAAGTGAAATTAATTTATTGCATTAAACACACACACACACACACATATATGTGCGTATATATATATATATATATATATATATATATATATATATATATATATATATATATATATATATATATATATGTATATATATATATATATATATATATATATATATATATATATATATATATATATATGTATATATATATGTATATATATGTGTGTGTTTACATTATATATATATATATATATATATATATATATATATATATATATATATATATATATATATATGTATATATATGTATATATATGTGTGTGTTTACATTATATATATATATATATATATATATATATATATATATATATATATATATATATATATATATATATATATAATGTAAACACACACATATCTATACATATATATATACGTATATATATATATATATATATATATATATATATATATATATATATATATATATATATATACATATATATACACATATACAGGATAATTAAATAAATGTGCAGTTTTCATATTCTTTTGTGCGGGAACCAAACACTGCATACTAAGCCCTGCGTAACTGCAGTCCAGTAACCCTTCACTCCAGTGAATATAGGGAATGGTTAATGGTTAATGGTTAAAAGCAAAATAAATGTGCTAGACATCTAAGGTCATGTAGCACTATAGTAAATGGTAGTGAAGGGTGGTTGAGTTAGTGATTAGTTGTCAAAGTTGGGCAAAGGAATTGACGAGTAAATGGGTTAAGGTTGGGTAAGGAAATGTATAGGGGTTAGATCAAGTGAAGGATGTATATGCATTTGAGGAATGAAAACAGGTTGTCAAAGCAGAAAGTGTGAGAAGTTGTGGGAGGGATCACGAAAATCGGTCCCATTTGGCTGGGCTAAATAGATTATTTAAGAATTTTGTAGAGATGGGGGTAGTGGAAGGACGGGGGCATGTGGAAGAGGAAATAGTGTTGAGGGATGTAGTGTTGAGGGAGGTAGTGTTATGGGGAGATGGACAATAAGGTTGTAAGGTAGTAATAAGGGAGGATGGGGTAGTTAATGAAGAAGGTTGTGGGGGTATAGTTGTTGAAGTTGAGCATGTTGGGAGTAGAAATGTCTCTTGGGGTGTTGATTAGGGTGGATACTGTACTGGTCGGCATTGAGGAGGGGGTATTAGTTGTAGTGTTCAGAGCCGTGGTCAAAGGAGAGCCTGGGATCAGGGAATCGGGCGAGTTTGAATTGGTGGAGCTATTTGATGAAGAGGCAATTGCCTCTAATAATGGCATGGTTAATGGTTAATGGTTATTCATTGTTGGCCATGATAAGCCTTGAGTATGTTGGGAGAGAAATGGTCCACCCCTCAGGGTCGCTTGAGGGGTAAGGGCTAGACAACTAAAGCAGGGGAATACCGTGCCCATGGCTCCCTCAGGCCGTTCAGGACTGGCACAAAGTCAGCCTTTCATCCTTTCAGCACGGCTCTCACACCTTAGGATGTGGATAGTAAAAGGGGTTGGTGAAGGGACAGAAACGAAAAAGTAGGAGGGGAAAAAAAAGACCATGCAAAATTTGTTGAGTCGAGGGCTGAGTCCCAAGGTTGGGGAGTTCCTCAGCATTGGATCCCAGTCTCCGCCTCCTAAGCCCCCCCACGACAACAACGGGCAAGGGATTGGGGGGGATGAATATAGGGAAACAAAATATAAGATAAATCATAAATAAAAAATAATTATATATGAATTAGAAAAGGATATCAATATATTATTTTCGAATACTTTATTTGAAAACTTCAAACGATCCAAATATTTAATACCCATTTAAAATCCCAAACTCATATAGCATCATCGAAACAACCCATATGATTCCATGACTCTAATTGCAATATCACTTTTTTGAGGGAAGCTGTATAAATCCTCATGTACATGTACTCTCATGTTTTGCTTTAGGTTTTCTTTTTCCTGAGAAGGCTTTTCTTAAAATTGCAGTTTTATGGCTTCTTCTTTTGTATGTACTCTCGTATCTCTAACTAAATTATTTCTTCGTGGAGAAGCCTTGTTGAAAATTTCCTTGCTGAATGGCTTCTCCTTTGTATGTACTTTCATGTGTTTTACTACAATATTTTTCCTAGAGAAGGCCTTGCTGCAAATCTAGCATCTGGATGGCTTCTCCTTTGTATGTACTCTCATGTGCCCTACTAGAGTACTTTTATCAGAGAAGGCCTTGTTGCAGATCTCACAGCTGTACGGTTTCCCTTTAATATGTACCCTCATGTGACGCACCAGGTTAGTTTTCTCAGAGAAGGCCTTGTTGCAAATCTCACAGCTGTAGGGCTTCTCCTTTGTATGGACTCTCATGTGCTTTACTAGAGTATCTTTTACAGAGAAGGCCTTGCTGCA
>NW_025918248.1:12500-30000 GCF_019202785.1 Penaeus chinensis | reverse complement strand
GTACCTGTGCAGAAGGACCAAGTTACGTGTTTTCAAGGTCCTGATACTCCCAGTTTTACTCTATGGTAGTGAAACTTGGACACTATCTTGTGCTCTGGAATCTCGTCTTGATGCCTTTTGTAACAGATCCTTGCGCCGGATCATGGGGTACAGTTGGCGGGACCATGTGTCCAACCAACGGCTGCACCGTGAGACCGATACAGGACCTGTTACTTGCACAATCCGTGATCGCCAACTCAGGCTATATGGCCACTTGGCTCGACTCCCATAGGATGATCCTGCCCATCAGGTTGTCTCTGTCCGAGACAACCCTGGGTGGAGGAGGCCTGTGGGACGACCGAGAAGGTCGTGGCTTGGGCAGATCGATCAAACCTGTCGAGAGGAACTAGAGATGGGCCGGGCCCCTGCCTGGCGGCTCGCCATGAGGGATCCTCGTAGGTGGAAGCGGAGGGTGGATGCGGCTATACGCCCCTGCCGGCGTTAGTTCCAAAATGATGATGATATATATACGCATACGTATATACGCAAATATATACATATATGCAGACGTATATACACAAATATATACATATAAATATCTATACACATACACACACACATATATATACATATTTATATAAACATACATATATACATATATATCAAATAGATGCACAGAATTACATTGCTGTATATTTACCCGCAAAAAAATACAACTACAAGCTGCCAAACACTCCTATGATCTCACCTTATGTCTCCACACACTCTCCTCACAGGTAAGCTCCCCGAAGCAGAGCGGCAGCTACGACTCCTCCCTTAATGGGACGCTCGACTGAACGAGAGGCGAAAGAAAAGTAATGAAGCTAACGCTCCTTCCCTGAGTCTTGGGGATTGGGAAGGGTTAGCCCAGGGGTTTCCAGAATGGTTAAAGTGGGTTGCTTAAGCGGAGTAGGGGACCGATATATGCTTGTTAAACGTTTTTTTATGAAATAAAAAATAAAAGAAAGTATCTAGTTGAGACCATTTTTTATTCACTGGATTACGGTACAGCAGGTTCGCAAGGCCTAGTTTCCCTTACTGATGTATGTGGGAAACAGGGTTTGGTATATAGTTCCCGGCACAAACGTATAAGAAAACTGCACATTTACTTAAGTATCCTTAATATATATGTATGTATATACATATATATAATATATATATATATATATATATATATATATATATATATAATATATATACATATATATAATATATATATATATATATATATATATATATATATATATATATATATATATATATATATATATATATATATATATATGTCTGTGTCTGTGTCTCTGTGTGTGTGCATGTATGTATGCATACATACTGAAGTTTGGGAATTCTTCAGCCAATTATGAGGCGGTTAATACCATGAAATAAAATAAAATCCCCTCTACGGATTTATGCTGTACTTAACGTTTTTAATGTGTAGTTCTTTAGAGAATAATAACCTTTTATGACCTGTATTTGATTCCGCATGGAATTTTTGTTCAGGTAAGCACACGTATGCTATCAGTGAACAGGGGTGGTCACAAGACTGCTATTACTGGTCATGGCATTCGAGAAATCTACTGCACCTACTCAATATGGCAACTTATTTTTAAGACGTTTGGCTATTTGAAAAGAGGGATTTAACTTCAACTATGATCTTCCTATTTAAATCAAAAGAAGGAAATTCATGCATATTATTTGAAAACGATTAATGGATATTTCATTTTGATGATTTTGAAGAACGACACACACATGTATATATTCATATCTCCATTTCTATCTATGTATATATATAATTATATATATATATATATATATATATATATATATATATATATATATATATATATATATATATATATGTGTGTGTGTGTGTGTGTGTCTGTGTGTGTGTGTTCACACACACATATATATATATATATATATATATATATATATATATATATATATGTATATATGTATACGTATATGAATACATGCATTTATATATATATATATATATATATATATATATATATATATATGTGTGTGTGTGTGTGTGTGTGTGTGTGTGTGTGTGTGTGTGTATGTATATGTGTAAACACATTCATATATGCATACACATATACATATATACATATATGTGTGTATATATATAATTCACACACACACGCATAAACACACACACACACACACACACACACACACACACACATATATATATATATATATATATATATATATATATATATATATATATATATTGGTATGTATGTATGTTTGTTTTCATTATTGTACCTTTTCATGTAACTATCGATTTATCTATGTCTATACTCATTCCCCTAAATCTTTAGATATCATTTCCAATTACTATGATCTTCATTATTATCATTATTATTGTTATTTATATATTTTTTCCTTTATCATAATCAACATTATCATATTTGGTTTTGTGTTTTTATATTGATATCATTATTACAGAAATTATTCCTATCCTTAGTAATGAGTTAAAAATGATACTGTCATGAAATGTAATTTCCTTGTACTATTAATGTTATTATTATTGCTATTAATATTTTCATTGTTATTCTATTTTTTATTATATTATTATTATATCATTTCTTTATTAGTTTTTATTATTTATTATTATTAATAATATTATTATTATTTATTATATTGGTATTATCATTACTATTATAATTATTATCATTATTAATATTAGCATAGTTATTATTATAATTATTATTGTTATTAAGTAAATAATTATAGTGATAGTGGAGATGACAACGAAAATCATCGAAAATGATAATGATAACAAGGTGATGATGATGATAATTATAATCATAATAATGATAATAATATTGATAATATCAATAATGATCATGACAATTGCGGCAAGGACTATATGATAATACGGAAAAAATAGTTGAATTAACGATAACAAGAAATTGAAAATATGTAAACTAATATCTTAGAATAGATGTGACGCGGCCAGAAGACGCGAAGGGGAGATTCGGACATGAGACGCGAAGGGGAGACGCGGACACGAGACGCGAAGGGGAGATTCGGACATGAGACGCGAAGGGGAGATTCGGACATGAGACGCGAAGGTGAGACGAGGACACGAGATGCGGGCAGAGACGCGAAGGCGAGATTCGGACATGAGACGCGAAGTGGAGATTCGGACACGATACGCGAAGGGGAGACGCGGACACGAGACGCGAAGGGGAGAATATAAATCTACACAAATATATAGGTATGAATTTACTTTTTGTTGCAATTTATCTGATTTTATGCTTAGCCTTCTCTTCATGAGTTTTTCTTTTCTCTTGGGTATTAATCAAATAAAAATAATAATTATTATTATTTACTTATGTTATTATTAATTTTCTCAGAACAAATCTCATCAAAAGCTTCCATGTTTTTTAAAGATTTCAAATTTGTTCTTCTTGACCCAGTGCCGATGGGCACGCCATGCCATGCCCACTGTGAGTTTACTTGTTTGATATTTTTTACACGTAGATGGCTACACTTGTACTAAGTCACCAATGAGCCAATTGCGAGTACTGTCTGTTTCGCCCGTTCACCCTTTTCTTTGATTTACTAAAGTATTTTACGTTATTTCATTTTGCTATTACTAATGTTTATAACATTATAGTAATTATATTTCTCTATAATAAAAATAATACCATCTTCAAATCTCTGTCTATATATACATACATGATTTTTTTATTATACAAAGCAATATTACTATAATTTTATCGAAGGGACTAATTCACCAGAGGATACAGCAAGAGTGTGGAACACTAGTATAAGTCTACAAATATAAACCCGATAGGTCTATGAATACATTAAACACTAGTATAGGTCTATAAATACATTAAACACTAGTATAGGTCTATAAATATAAACACTTTGGGTCTATAAATATATTAAACACTAGTATAGGTCTATAAATATAAACACTATAGTCTATTAGTATATTAAACACTAGTACAGGTTTATAAATATAAACACTATAGGTCTATAAATATATTAAACACTAGTCCAGGTCTATAAATATAAACACTATAGGTCTATAAGTAAAGTAAACACTAGTATAGGTCTATAAATATAAACACTATAGGTCTAGAAATATATTAAGCACTGGTACAGGTCTACAAATTAATTTTCAAAAGGAAATATACCATGCCCTCTGACAAAGACCAAAAAGTAACATGTAAATGTTAACACACTGATCAGTGAAAATATTCCTTGCATTTAACAAAAAAAAAAAAAAAAAAAAAAAAAAAAAAAAAAAAAAGTGCCTAAAAGACAAGCAAGTTAGCACTGAAGAGCACTTCCTTTTAATAAATCTGAAAAATTAAATCAATATATGGTTTATTAATGTAATATGTTGATGTAAATCATTACTTTAAAAAAAAAAAAAAAAAAAAAAAGTTGATAGAGAAATCTGGGCATCAGCAAAACATCGGCAACATTTAAGACCCACAAATGCGTAAGTATAACATATCATTGTATAAATCATCAAATAATCATGTTGGAAACTTTGTAATATATATATACATATATAATATATATATATATATATATATATATATATATATATATATATATATATATATATATATATATATATATATGTCTGTGTCTGTGTCTCTGTGTGTGTGCATGTATGTATGCATACATTCTGAAGTTTGGGAATTCTTCAGCCAATTATGAGGCGGTTAATACCATGAAATAAAATAAAATCCCCTCTACGGATTTATGCTGTACTTAACGTTTTTAATGTGTAGTTCTTTAGAGAATAATAACCTTTTATGACCTGTATTTAATTCCGCATGGAATTTTTGTTCAGGTAAGCACACGTATGCTATCAGTGAACAGGGGTGGTCACAAGACTGCTATTACTGGTCATGGCATTCGAGAAATCTACTGCACCTACTCAATATGGCAACTTATTTTTAAGACGTTTGGCTATTTGAAAAGAGGGATTTAACTTCAACTATGATCTTCCTATTTAAATCAAAAGAAGGAAATTCATGCATATTATTTGAAAACGATTAATGGATATTTCATTTTGATGATTTTAAAGAACGACACACACATGTATATATTCATATCTCCATTTCTATCTATGTATATATATAATTATATATATATATATATATATATATATATATATATATATATGTGTGTGTGTGTGTGTGTGTGTGTGTGTCTGTGTGTGTGTGTTCACATATATATATATATATATATATATATATATATATATATATATATATATATATATATATATATATATATATATATGTATACGTATATGAATACATGCATTTATATATATATATATATATATATATATATATATATATATATATATATATATATGTGTGTGTGTGTGTGTGTGTGTGTGTGTGTATGTATATGTGTAAACACATTCATATATGCATACACATATACATATATACATATATGTGTGTATATATATAATTCACACACACACGCATAAACACACACACACACACACACACACACACACATATATATATATATATATATATATATATATATATATATATATATATATATATTTATTGGTATGTATGTATGTTTGTTTTCATTATTGTACCTTTTCATGTAACTATCGATTTATCTATGTCTATACTCATTCCCCTAAATCTTTAGATATCATTTCCAATTACTATGATCTTCATTATTATCATTATTATTGTTATTTATATATTTTTTCCTTTATCATAATCAACATTATCATATTTGGTTTTGTGTTTTTATATTGATATCATTATTACAGAAATTATTCCTATCCTTAGTAATGAGTTAAAAATGATACTGTCATGAAATGTAATTTCCTTGTACTATTAATGTTATTATTATTGCTATTAATATTTTCATTGTTATTCTATTTTTTATTATATTATTATTATATCATTTCTTTATTAGTTTTTATTATTTATTATTATTAATAATATTATTATTATTTATTATATTGCTATTATCATTACTATTATAATTATTATCATTATTAATATTAGCATAGTTATTATTATAATTATTATTGTTATTAAGTAAATAATTATAGTGATAGTGGAGATGACAACGAAAATCATCGAAAACGAAAATGATAATGATAACAAGGTGATGATGATGATAATTATAATCATAATAATGATAATAATATTGATAATATCAATAATGATCATGACAATTGCGGCAAGGACTATATGATAATACGGAAAAAATAGTTGAATTAACGATAACAAGAAATTGAAAATATGTAAACTAATATCTTAAAATAGATGTGACGCGGCCATAAGACGCGAAGGGGAGATTCGGACATGAGACGCGAAGGGGAGACGCGGACACGAGACGCGAAGGGGAGATTCGGACATGAGACGCGAAGGGGAGATTCGGACATGAGACGCGAAGGGGAGACGAGGACACGAGATGCGGGCAGAGACGCGAAGGCGAGATTCGGACATGAGACGCGAAGTGGAGATTCGGACACGATACGCGAAGGGGAGACGCGGACACGAGACGCGAAGGGGAGAATATAAATCTACACAAATATATAGGTATGAATTTACTTTTTGTTGCAATTTATCTGATTTTATGCTTAGCCTTCTCTTCATGAGTTTTTCTTTTCTCTTGGGTATTAATCAAATAAAAATAATAATTATTATTATTTACTTATGTTATTATTAATTTTCTCAGAACAAATCTCATCAAAAGCTTCCATGTTTTTTAAAGATTTCAAATTTGTTCTTCTTAACCCAGTGCCGATGGGCACGCCATGCCATGCCCACTGTGAGTTTACTTGTTTGATAGTTTTTACACGTAGATGGCTACACTTGTACTAAGTCACCAATGAGCCAATTGCGAGTACTGTCTGTTTCGCCCGTTCACCCTTTTCTTTGATTTACTAAAGTATTTTACGTTATTTCATTTTGCTATTACTAATGTTTATAACATTATAGTAATTATATTTCTTTATAATAAAAATAACACCATCTTCAAATCTCTCTCTATATATACATACATGATTTTTTTTTATTATACAAAGCAATATTACTATAATTTTATCGAAGGGACTAATTCACCAGAGGATACAGCAAGAGTGTGGAACACTAGTATAAGTCTACAAATATAAACCCGATAGGTCTATAAATACATTAAACACTAGTATAGGTCTATAAATACATTAAACACTAGTATAGGTCTATAAATATAAACACTTTGGGTCTATAAATATATTAAACACTAGTATAGGTCTATAAATATAAACACTATAGGTCTATAAGTATATTAAACACTAGTACAGGTTTATATATATAAACACTATAGGTCTATAAATATATTAAACACTAGTCCAGGTCTATAAATATAAACACTATAGGTCTATAAGTAAAGTAAACACTAGTATAGGTCTATAAATATAAACACTATAGGTCTAGAAATATATTAAACACTGGTACAGGTCTACAAATTAATTTTCAAAAGGAAATATACCATGCCCTCTGGCAAAGACCAAAAAGTAACATGTAAATGTTAACACACTGATCAGTGAAAATATTCCTTGCATTTAACAAAAAAAAAAAAAAAAAAAAAAAAAAAAAAAAAAAAAAAAAAAAAAAAAAAAAGTGCCTAAAAGACTAAAAGTTAGCACTGAAGAGTACTTCCCTTAAATAAATCTGAAAAATTAAATCAATATATGGTTTATTAATGTAATATGTTGATGTAAATCAGCAAAACATCGGCAACATTTAAGACCCACAAATGCGTAAGTATAACATATCATTGTATAAATCATCAAATAATCATGTTGGAAACTTTGTAACTGAATGACACTAAACTAGCAGCTAAACCATCATCCAAAATGCCGCAAGACCGTGCGCTACACCTCTACCAAAGTTCCAGTTCGAGACCGCTGGCTCAGCATTATTTACATCCGGCAACTCTTATCTTGTTACTATAGTATATGATACTTAAGTATTTTCAGATCATAATATTTATCAATAAGAATCATTTAAATAGATAAAAAAAAAAAAATAGTGCGCTTTTTACTGCATATTTTCGATTAATACAAATGCAGTGCATGAACCATACAAAATAGCGAACTCAAAAATTAATTTACTTATGTGAGGAAATTCAATTATACTTTATTTAATATATATTCAAACACACACACACAGACATACATACACATACACACACACACACACACACACACATATATATATATATATATATACAGTCAACTAAACATATATACATATTTACATAATTAGTAACACACAAACACACACATAGACATACATATGGATACACACACACACACACACATATATATATATATATATATATATATATATATATATATATATACATATAAACTCAACTAAACATACATGCACATACATATATATATACATATACACTCAACCAAATCACACATACATATTTATATAATTAGTAACAGCAGGCATGAGTTTACCTGAAGAAAAAAAAAATCCATGGACACTTAGATACAAGTCATAACACATGGAAATTTATTATGTCAGACAAGAACTACACATCACGTGTATAACATAAATCAGAAAAAAAATCCATCAAAATCTGGGGCAATTCTTCCCCAATAATGTCAAGGGAAAGAGTGCTCCTCTTAGATGAAATATCTTGCTCTTCGATGCAATTCGCGTTGTCCACGAGATGTCTTCTCTGAGTGAAAGCATGTCTCTAGGCCTCTGAGATATAAGTCCTGCAACCCTTACGTATTCTTGGTTTTTCCCAAGCGAATGTCTGTGTGGTTCTGGTTTGCGTGTATTCACCTGTATGACGCACTACATTATACTCAGAGAAAACAAACTCTCAGCCTTATATCGCCTTCTGTGACAAAGCCTTTGTTTCAAACTTCGCAGAGATGAGTTTTTTTTCCTTTGTTTGTACTACTGTTTGTTACACCAGGTGACGACTCCATGAGAACCCCATTTGCAAATATAACACCGGTGGGGCTCTCCCTTTGCAGGTACCCTCAACTGGCTCAACCGATTAGCTTTCTAATTTTCCCGTTGCAAATCTCACGTCCCTTTGTCTCCTCTTTTTGGGTGTTCTCTCGTACGGGGCACCATTAGGGATCAGTTTCGTGAAAAGATTTTGCATTAGGGAACAGTTTTGTGATAAGATTTTGCATTAGGGAACAGTTTCGTGAAAAGATTTTGCATTAGGGAACAGTTTCGTGAAAAGTTTTTGCATTACGTTACAGTTCCGTGAAAAGATTTTGCATTTGGGTACGGTTTCATGAAAAGATTTTAGAGTAAGCTTCATAGCCTTACGGCTTCTCTTTTGTGTGTACTCTCATGTGGATAACTAGATTAGATTTATGTGAGAAGCCCTTGCTGCAAACCTCGCAGCTGTATGGCTTCTCCTTTGTATGTACTCTCATATGGATAACTAGATTGATTTTATGCGAGAAAGCTTTGTTGCAAACTTCACAACTGAATGGCCTCTCCTTTGTATGTACTCTCATGTGTGTTACCAGGTGACCTTTTTCGGGGAAGACCTTGCTGCAGGTCTCACAGCTGTATGGCTTCTCTCTTGTATGTACTTTGATATGCCTTGCTAGAACGCTTTTGGAAGGGAAGGCCTTAAAGCAAATATCACAGTTGAATGGCTTCTCCTTTGCGTGTACACTCATATGCCTAATTAGACTATCTCTATGTGAGAAGTTCTTGCCGCAGATCTCACAGCTATAGTGTTTCTCCTTTGTATGTACTCTCATGTGCCTAACAAGACTATTTTTATGCGAGAAGTCTTTGTCGCAAATCTCACAGTTGTACGGCTTCTCCTTTGTGTGTATTCTCATGTGTGTTACTAGAGGACCTTTCTCCGAGAAAGCCTTGTCGCAAATTTCACAGCTGTAAGGCTTTTCCTTTGTATGTACTCTGATATGCTTTACTAGATTGTTTTTGGATGGGAAGCCCTTGTCGCAAATATCACATCTGTAGGGTTTCTCCTTTGTGTGGACTCTCATGTGAATTTTGAGATATCTCCTCTTAGAGAATTTCTTGCTGCACATTTCGCATACAAGGCGCTTCAAAGTCGGTTCCACTTCTGGTTCTGTATCCTTAAGACTTTCTTTATGTATCGCCTGATCCCCTTCTGGTGAACAGTTGTTCCAACATTCCTCAGCCACCAATGGCACTCTTAACACGTCACTATGATCCTGAACTAAGTCACACGAGTCCTTTGCATCTGCTTCATGACTTTGGTCATAAAGATTGTGAAAGAAAAGACATTCGTGTTTCACTTTCACGTCACCCACTTCGTCTCTCTCATGATCTGCGTAATCGAGCTGTTCTTCCTTAATTTCTAACCAAATATCCTTGGACATATCTTCGCTGAGCTCTTCTTTGATACTGACTCCTGTGTCTAATATTCCCTCATTCACGACTGGGGCCAAAGGCATTCCATCGGCAAGGGAACTCATCCTGTGAATGGAAAGCATACCTAATAACGAACTACATATTTTTGATATTAAGAATGTAAATGCTATTGCAAACTATTTGGTATCACTTATTACCAAAATGACGAAAGTTACATTAAAAAACGGGGGTGGTGGTGGTAAATAAACATGAGGTACTGAAAGTAATAAAAAAAAATACCATTTCATAATGTATTGTTATATAAATACAGAAGTAATACATATTTATGATGGGAATTTTCAGAGACTTTGCATTATTTTAATGACAATTAGAATAACACCATTTTAATGAAAACTGATCACACATATGTGTATGCAGTACAAATACAGCACTGATAATACCAACAAAAAGAAATGCCAGTGCTAATTGTGATAAAAAAAAACTATTATTACAGCATCAATATCAATGCCAGTAACAATAAAATCATAAATGATTTTACCAAAAAAAAAAAAAAAAAAGTTCCATAATGTCAGAAATTTCTGTAAGAATGCTGAGGGTTATAATAAAAGTGACTTGTAGAGGTGATGACTATACTGAGGAGAGGAATGGTAAATGGGCAGGGTTAGAAGACTTAAACGTGCTAGACATCTAAGGTAACACAGCACAATGGTGAAGTTCTGTAGTGGGAAAGGGTTGAAATGTGTTAATGTTTAGGACAAAAAAAAAAAAAAAAATGTTAGGTGTTGGATGTTGTAGAGTGTATTAAGGACAGAATGACAGTGAAAAGAGTAAAAATTGGGGGAGGGGGGTGGGGGCATGAAGTATGGCGGGGATTTGTAAAAAGGGTAAGGGATTAAAGTTATAGGCCGTTCAAATCAGATCAGATTGAGAGTAATATTGTACGAGGAAACGGTTAATGTTTAGAACAAACACGTGCTAGGCATTAAAGTACTGTTGACAAAAAAAGAAACGAGTTAATGATTAGGATAAAATGTGTTAGACGTCAAAAATATTTCGCATAAGGTAACAGTTTCGTGAAAAGATTTTAGAGCAAGCTTCATAGCCTTTTGTGTATACTCTCATGTGGAGAACTAGATTTGATTTATGATTTGAGGGACTTGCTGCACACCTCGCAGCTGTATGGCTTTTCCTTTGTATGTAGAACGTTGCAGAACGCTGTAGAACAGAATGGTGGTGGAAAGGGTATAGAGGGTGGAAAACATGGAATATGGCACAGATTTTGTAAAGAGGAAGGGGTACTTGCATAAGGTGATCAGTTCAAATGGAAAGTATGTGTCTGTGGAAGATAAGAGTGACACAGGCGATCAGATAAAAAATAATTTAAGTAAATATATAATTGAATTCATCCGAATTTGGGTAATATGAAAAAGCAGCCAATTTCCCAATTTGTCCCAACTGACTACCTCCCTAACATGGCGGGAAAGCATCCTTTTGCAAATAAGACCAGACGGCCAAAAGTGAAGTCTCCGTCTGTGTCCAAAAATTTAAATAAGTTAATAAGTAAACAAGGTAAGTAAATAAGTAAATAAGCAAGTAGATTTAAAAGACAAGAATACAATAATATAAGATTTAAAATAAGATTAAAAATACCAGAATAAAATACTGATTTCATCTCAGTGAATCATATAAATCAGAATCTACAATGGGAAACTATACACACAAAAAGATTTGTTTTTTCTGTAATATTAATATACAAGTGAAAATGAAGAAAGCTTATCTGTTTACATATAATTTGAATTTTTAATATCGCTGATTCCATTATTAATATGATATTAATAATTAAATAAATTATTATTAATTATTATTATAAAATCAATCACTATTTTTAAATTTAATTCTTTATTGATATTAATTACTGAATGAACTTAATTATCGTTATTAATATCATTGTCATTTTTATAATTATCACTATAACAATTTACCATCTTAATTATCATTATCTTTATCTCTACTATAACCATTTACATTACCATTGTCACTATCATCACCATTATCAATATCACTTTCATTAGTATAATTATAAATACTATTATTTTTAATACCCTTCTTATTATCGTCATTATTAATATTATCATTAATACCACTTCCATTATGTCTGAAAGTTTCATTATTATAATATTCTGATTATTATAATTATCATTATCGTTACCACTATATAATTATTATTATAACTATTATTAAAAGTTATATTTGTTATTTCGATCATTTTCATTATTATTATTATTACTGTTGTTGTTATTATTCTTTTGATTTTATTCTTGTTTTACCTGTTACTATGATAATAATAATCATTACATTACATATTATATTTATATGTACAAGAAGACACACACACATATAAACACACACAAACACTGCATGGGCCAGAAGGATAGGCTCAACAAGAGTACAGAGAGAGCGAGAGAGGGGGAGGGAGGGAGAGAGAGAGACGGAGGGAGAGAGAGAGAGAGGGAGGAAGGGAGGGAGGGAGGGAGAGGGAGAAGGGGAGGAAGAGAGAGAAAGATAGAGAGGGAGAAAGGGAGGGAGGGAAGGAGGGAGGGAGGGAGGGAGGGAGGGAGGGAGGGAGAAAGAGAAATAGAAAGAGAGAGAGAGGGGGGGGGGGAGGGAGAGAGAGAGAGGGAGAAGAGAGAGAGAGAGGGAGAGAGGGAGGGAAGCAAGACAGACAGACAGACAGTTAGAAGCGAGACAGACAGTTAGAAGCGAAACAGACAGTCAGAAGCGAGACAGACAGTACAGTTAGAAGTGAGACAGACAGACAGAAGCGAGACAGACAGACAGACAGTTAGAAGTGAGACAGACAGACAGAAGCGAGACAGACAGACAGACAGTTAGAAACGAGACAGACAGACAGTTAGAAGCGAGACAGACAGTCATATAGAAGCAAGACAGACAGACAGACAGTTGGAAGCGAGACAGACAGTTAGAAGGGAGACAAACAGACAGAAGCGAGACAGACAGACAGTTAGAAGCGAGACAGACAGACGGACAGAAGGGAGACACACAGAAAGTAAGAGGCGAGACAGACAGACAGAAGCGAGAGAGAGAGTCAGTTAAAAGCAACATAGACTGACAGACAGAAGCGAGACAGACAGACAATTAGTAGCGAGACAGAAAGACAGACAGAAGCGAGCCAGACAGACAGTTAGAAGCGAGACAGGCAGACAGAAGCGAAAAAGACAGTCAGTTAGAAACGAGACAGACTGACAGACAGAAGCGAGACAGACAGTTAGAATTGAGACAGACAGACAGATAGAAGCGAGACAGACAGACAGTTAGAAGCGAGACAGACAGTCAGTTAGAAGCGAGACAGACAGACAGACAGAAGCGAGACAGGCCGATAGTCAGAAGCGAGGCAGACAGACAAACAGTTAGAAGACAAGACAGACAGACAGTTAGAAGCGAGACAGACCGACAGACAGAAGCGAGACATACCGACAGTCAGAAGCGAGACAGACAGACAAACAGTTAAAAGACAAGACAGACAACAGTTAGAAGTGAGACAGACAGACAGTTAGAAGCGAGACCGACAGACAGTTAGAAGCGAGACAGACAGACAGTTAGAAGCGAGACAGACAGACAGTTAGAAGCGAGACAGACAGACAGTTAGAAGCGAGACAGACAGACAGTTAGAAGCAAGAGAGACAGACAGTTAGAAGCGAGACAGACAGACAGTTGGAAGCGAGATAGCCAGACAGAAGCGAGACAGACAGACAGTTAGAAACGAGACAGAAAGACATACAGTCAGAAGCGAGACAGACAGACAGTTAGAAACGAGAAAGACAGACAGTTAGAAGCGAGACAGACAATCAGTTAGAAGCGCGACAGACAGACATACAGATACGATACCGACAGACAGTTAGAAGCGAGACAGACAGACAGACAGAAGCGAGAGAGACAGACAGACAGAAGCGAGACAGACAGATAGTTAGAAACGAGACAGACTGAAAGACAGAAGCGAGACAGACGGACAGTTAGAAGCGAGACAGACAGACAGACAGAAGCGAGACAGACAGACAGACAGAAGCGAGACAGACAGTCAGTTAGAAGCGAGACAGCTACAGAAGCGAGACAGACTGACATACAGAAGCGAGACAGAATGAAGCAAGATAGACAGACAGAAGCAAGATAGACAGACAGAAGCGAGACAGACAGACAGTTAGAAGCGAGACAGACAGTTCGAAGCGAGACAAACAGACAGACAGAAGCGCGAGACAGACAGACAGTTAGAAGCGAGACAGACAGACAGACTGAGGCGAGATCGAGACAGTTAAAAGCGAGACAGACAGACAGTTAGAAGCGAGACAGAAAGACAGACAGACAGAAGCGAGACAGACAAGACAGTTAGAAGCGAGACAGACAGACAGAAGCGAGACAGACAGACAGAAGCGAAACAAACAGACAGACAGAAGCGAGACAGACAGACAGAAGCGAGACAGACAGACAGTTAGAAGCGAGACAGACAGACAGACATAAAAGAGACAAACAAACATATAACGCGAGACAGACAGATAGTTAGAAGCGAGACAGACAGACAGACATAAAAGAGACAGACAAACATATAACGCGAGACAGACAGACAGACATAAAAGAGACAGACAAACATATAACGCGAGACAGACAGATAGTTAGAAGCGAGACAGACAGTTAGAAGGATGACAGACAGGCAGAAGAGAGACAGACAGACAGTTAGAAGCGAGACAGACAGACAGACAGATGCGAGACAGACAGACAGAAGCGAGAGAGAGAGAGAGAGAGAGAGAGAGAGAGAGAGGAGAAGAATGAGAGAGAGAGAGAGAGAGAGAGAGAGAGAGAGAGAAAAGGAGAGAGAGAGAGAGAGAAAGAGAGAGAAGAGAGAACGAGACAGACAGTTAGAAGCGAGACGATGACAGACAGAAGCGAGAGACAACAGTTAGAAGCGAGACACACAGACAGACAGAAAAGACGACAGACAGTTAGAAGCGACGACAGACAGTTAGAAGCAGAGAACGACAGTTAGAAGCGAGACAGACAGACAGTTAGAAGCGAGACAGACAGACAGACAGATGCAAGACAGACAGACAGACAGAAGCGAGAGAGACAGACAGACAGAAGCGAGACAGACAGTTAGAAGCGAGACAGACTGACAGACAAAAGCGAGAGAGACAGACAGCTAGAAGCGAGACACACAGACAGACAGAAGCGAGACAGACAAGACAGTTAGAAGCGAGACAGACAGACAGAAGCGAGACAGACAGACAGAAGCGAAACAAACAGACAGACAGAAGCGAGACAGACAGACAGAAGCGAGACAGACAGACAGTTAGAAGCGAGACAGACAGACAGACATAAAAGAGACAAACAAACATATAACGCGAGACAGACAGATAGTTAGAAGCGAGACAGACAGTTAGAAGGAAGACAGACAGGCAGAAGAGAGACAGACAGACAGTTAGAAGCGAGACAGACAGTCAGTTAGAAGAGAGACAGACTGACAGAAGCGAGACAGACTGACAGACAGAAGCGAGACAGACAGACAGTTAGAAGCAAGACAGACAGACAGAAGCGAGACAGACAGACAGAAGCGAAACAAACAGACAGACAGAAGCGAGACAGACAGACAGAAGCGAGACAGACAGACAGTTAGAAGCGAGACAGACAGACAGACATAAAAGAGACAGACAAACATATAACGCGAGACAGACAGACAGACATAAAAGAGACAGACAAACATATAACGCGAGACAGACAGATAGTTAGAAGCGAGACAGACAGTTAGAAGGAAGACAGACAGGCAGAAGAGAGACAGACAGACAGTTAGAAGCGAGACAGACAGACAGACAGATGCGAGACAGACAGACAGAAGCGAGAGAGAGAGAGAGAGAGAGAGAGAGAGAGAGAGAGAGAGAGAGAGAGAGAGAGAGAGAGAGAAGCGAGACAGACAGTTAGAAGCGAGACAGACTGACAGACAGAAGCGAGAGAGACAGACAGTTAGAAGCGAGACACACAGACAGACAGAAACGAGACAGACAGACAGTTAGAAGCGAGACAGACAGACAGAAGCGAGACAGTCAGTTAGAAGAGAGACAGACAGACAGAAGCAAGACAGACAGAGACAACAGACAAGCGAGGACAGACAGAGCGAAACAAACAGAAGACAGAAGCGAGACAGACAGACAGAAGCGAGCAGACGACAGTAGAAGCGAGAAGCAGACAGACATAAAAGAGACAGACAAACATAAGCGAGACAGACAGACAGACATAAAAGAGACGACAAACATATAAACGCGAGACAGACAGAAGTTAGAAGCGAGACAGACAGTTAGAAGGAAGACAGACAGTTAGAAGCGAGACAGACAGACAGAGAGGACAGTCAGTTAGAAGAGAGACAGACAGACAGAAGCGAGACAGACTGACAGACAGAAGCGAGACAGACAGACAGTTAGAAGCAAACAGACAAAAGCGAGCAGACAGACAGAAGCGAAACAAACAGACAGACAGAAGCGAGACAGACAGACAGAAGCGAGACAGACAGACAGTTAGAAGCGAGACAGACAGAAGACATAAAGAGACAGACAAACATATAACGCGAGAAGACAGACAGACATAAAAGAGACAGTCAGTTAGAAGAGAGACAGACAGACAGAAGCGAGACAGACTGACAGACAGAAGCGAGACAGACATACAGTTAGAAGCAAGACAGACAGACAAAAGCGAGGCAGACAGACAGAAGCGAAACAAACAGACAGACAGAAGCGAGACAGACAGACAGAAGCGAGACAGACAGACAGTTAGAAGCGAAACAGACAGACAGACAGACATAAAAGAGACAGACAAACAGTTAGACGCGAGACAGACAGATAGAAGCGAGACAGACAGTTAGAAGGAAGACAGACAGAAAGAAGCGAGACAGACAGACAGTTAGAAGCGAGACAGGCAGACAGTTAGAAGCGAGACAGACATACAGTTAGAAGCAAGACAGACAGACAGTTAGAAGCGAGACAGACAGACAGTTAGAAGCGAGACAGACAGACAGTTCCTTGACTCTCTGCCTGTCTTTCTGAGGG